>NC_143147.1:60906566-61057861 GCF_059928025.1 Delphinapterus leucas | reverse complement strand
CCTCGCGGAGGGGCGCGCCAACCAGCAGTGGGGACGAGTGTCTAGCTCCTCACAACTCCCTCCCTCGTCAGTTCATCTTCCTAAGTACGCCAGCTTGACCCATAACAAAGGCATTTTGCTGTTTTAACTTGCACTTTCCTGATATTTGAGAGGCTAAACCAACAACCTATGTCTGTATTGGACATTTGCGTTTCTCTTTCAAGTTGACATTCTCTAGGGGTTTTAGTGCTTTTCTGCAATCTATTTTTAAAATGTTTTTATAACATCATTGCTTTTTTCTAACTGTAAAAGTACCACACACTTCATGCACACAACTCGGAAACTGTAGAAAAGTACACAGAAGACAAATATTAGCCAGCACCCCACCACCTAGAGACGGCCCCCCGTAATGACACTGTGCTTATTTCTGGGGTCTCAAATGTTGAAGAAAGTGTCAGTGTGGCTCAGTGGCTCAAAATGTGGATGTGTTTTATTTTTATAGCAACTCTGCCTCTCTCTAACTTCTGTTCCTTATAAGTAGTGGGGGAACTGAATCATATAAGGATCAATGGAGCACAACAGGACTCAGTAAATAACCACCTCGTGTTCACTTTCCTCTCTTACTCTAAGATGCGGCAGTGCTACTCAAGGTGATGACTGCTGACTTGCTCTAAGGCCCCGAGGAAGGTCCCTGGCCTTTTCTGGGCCTAGCTCTTCACCTGTGAATGAGGTTGCATGATTAGACCATCTCTACCATCGTTCTCGGCATCGCGGTGCTGCTGTGGCGAACTCTCAGTCAATGCAGGGTCCCCGCCCACCCGTACCTTTGCACAGGACTCAATGGAACTGCAGTCATCAAACCCCTGGCAAAAGATCGTGGCCAGCCTCCTGTCCAGATCCTGAATTTTGGTCTCAAAATCAGCGTAATCGTCATCAAAGCTCTGAAAGCGAATTAAAACACCAACCTTGTAAGCGTAACCAGCATGCAAAGCAGGGGCGTGGGTTCACTCTAATGCCCATGGACACCCCCCACTCCCAGCAGGATTCAGGTTACGTCTGGGCTGAGCAAGCTCACCATCCTGGAGGCTGCTCCACAGGCAGAGTGTTTTTGGTGTTTGTTTTATCTTTCGGCCTTGCCGTGCGGCATGTGGGGTCTTAGTTCTCCGACCAGGGATCGAACCCTCGGCCCCTGTGTTGGCAGCACAGAGTCCTAGCCACTGGACCACCAGGGAAGTCCCGGGGCAGACCTTTTGCATCATTTTTTTCTCTGCCACACGTGCTCCCTCCGTGTGCCTTCCCACTCTCGGGGCATTTGCCATCGATCCTGCCAAGGCCCCCGACTTACCGAATCTCCAGGATCCAAGGGGTCGTATTTGCAGTCGGCAAAAACCTTCACCAGCTCAAAGACCTCATCAGAGATCTGAGTCACCTGGCTTCCGAGGAAGCTGCCCCTCACGCCCCCGAGCTCAATTTTCTCCAGCTTCAGAAACTCGATGGCTGTTTTATAAAGATCCTGGTGGAGGAAACCCCAGCACCCTCGTCAGTTCATCTTCCTAACTACGCCAACGGTTCAGTCACTCATCCAGCTCTGACCCCGGCAGGGAGGAGCCCCGGGGCCACATAGCAGTCCGGAGGGGCCCTCTGTGTATTGGTGTTAATGTTCTCTAAAGCTGTTGCTGTAGCAGAGAGGAGATGGAAGGAAGGGTCCCATGAGCCATCTCCAAGCTGTGATTATGGAGGAGGAAGAGGTGAAGGTCGGGCTCTTGTCCTGACCCAACACTGGGCGAAATGTGCCTCTAAATAAATCACACTTTACCGGGGCCCCACTTCCTCAGCTGTGGGATGAAGCAGTTGGAAAGGCATGCGGTGGTTCCTGATGGCCTCACGTACAGGGTGCCTGATGGATGTTTGCGTGTAAATCCCACTCCCTCACTCCCTCCGAGGTGTGGGTCTCACCTCGCCTTCTCCTGGAAGCCGTCCCACCTATTTTAGCCCATGGTGGTGCCTTCTTTTCCAGAATCCCCAATTGCTACCTGTGCTCTTCCTTTTGGCATTTAACTCCATTCAGTCCTATCACGTTATCTAACGCTTCTGTGTGTAGCTCTTATTCCCCGATCGAGATCCCGAAGGCTTCTTGAGGATGACAAGCAGCCCCCAGGTGCCCGACCCAGTGCCTGCTGCTGCTTGGACGGAAGATGTTTATAGGGTACTCGTGTCCCTCCCCTAAGCCAGTGCCGAGGTTGATGCCACTTCCCCCCCGCAGATGTCCAAGATGTATCGAGCTATAATCCAAGCAAACCTAACGCAAAGTAACAGGATCCTCATGCCCTGAGCTCTGGGGCCCTTACACCCAAGGAGGGCGGCATGGGTGGCACAGACCTCAGGCAGGGGGTGGCTGGCATGGCCATTTCCCCCACCCCCAGAAGCCCCTCTTTTCCTAGAAGTATCACCCTGACTCACAATCTATAATGTAGGAACCAGTGGCTACTTGGCCAGAAACTTGGCTGGGACCTTCCAGTTCTTGGGCTCGAGCCTTCAGGCATGAAAAAACACTCCATGATGGGAATCTGGGAGTCTTAAGGGGGGCTTCCTGCTCTGCCTCCCAGAGGGTGTGGATGAGAACTAGACACACCTTCCTGGAGCCACTGTTGACGACATCCATCATAAAATCACTGCCCAATGAATGAATGGTTCCCCGCCTTTTTTTTTAAAGGATGTAATGTGCACAAAGTTAAAAAAAAAAAAAAAAAAAAGACCGTAAAGTTTACAAAACAAAAAGGAAAACTTTCTTGCCCTACCCATGCCTTTACCCCTCATCTCTTCTCCCCAGAGGAAACCATTTTGAAACTTTTTAAAAATTTTAATTTGCCATGTGTCATTCCATGTATCCAAATAGGGTCCTTCTTAAGTCTTCACCTGGGCTAACTTAGTCCCACTAACTCTCTCCCTTGGTCTGCAGGCTTCCTGACCAGGGTCACTGACCTTGTCATTAACCTGCTCATAGACAGAAAGCAAGAGAAAGGGGAAAAGCAAGCACAATGGGTCGCTTTGCTCTGGGCTAATAGCTCCGGGCCTGGCCGAGGTGGCCCAGGGACTCCGTTTCCCCATGACGCAGAAAATTCCACCTTTACCTCAATGGTCTGGATGCGCTGGAAAAAGGAATTTATCCTGGAAAAGGCAAGAGAAGAAGGGAATTCCCAAGGCACTGGCTTCTTGTCTTTCTAGGGGAGAGAGAGAGAGAAAAAAGGCTGCGTTTGCCTCCGACACGTCCATGGGGTCCGACGCCGGGGCCAACATCACCCCGACCCCTTTCCCCTGGTTCGCTCTCTACAACCAGGCCGTACCTTGAAGAAAAGCTTCATGTTCGTGCAGCAGAACTCGTAGGCTCGGTACAGCTCCTTCAGGACGCTCAGGGACAGAGAGATGCCGCTCAGCACCTCCTCAGTTTCACCCTGCAGGCCTTTCAGCACCTCGTCGGGACTCAGGTAGGTCCGAGTCTGGGCAGAAGGGAAGGTGTCCCCAAGTTCGGACCAGCCGGAGGGGTGACACAGCTGTTTCACTGGTTAGAATGACCCACCCCGGGCCCCTGGGCCACTTCTTCTGACACATCCGCTGTCCCAGCCCGTCTGCTGACTGCGGGGCATTTACAGGCGCCCGAACCGTTTCTCTCACCGGGACCCTCACCCCGGGCTAAGGCCACAGCACAAACAGATTTTGATGGTAGATGACTAGGGGCCCTCTAGGGGTCCAGAAACACAGTCCTGCTACGGCTGCGGGATCCTGGGCCACTAGGTCCCTCTGGGCCTGCAGACAGGGCTGCGAGCATGATTCTAACACACGCAGGCAGCCCAGGGGCGCAAGGCTGCAACTCACACCTTGGAGGCTGCGTAACCTGTGTTCATGAAATGGAAGAAGGAAAGGGAACTGGCGTTGAGGGAGACGGAAGGAGGCTTGGTTTCGGAGCAGATAAACCCCACAAGGCCCCCGGCCGAGTCTTGGGGTGCCGGGACTCAGTGGGCCGCCCCACTTTCTTTCCTCCCCACTCCCGGCATGGGGCAGATTGGGCTGGCACTGCCCAGGTCTTGGGAGAACCCTGGGTGGCCACCCAGAGGGCCCAGCCTTAGCCCGGAGCCTGTAAATCCCTGCACCAGCATCTCTGTCTGTTTTTAAACTGCTGGAGAACACGGGGCGGGATTGGGGGGCGCCAATCAGGAGGCAGGGAAGGTGGCCAGGGCCAGGGCGCTACCATCTCGATGAGCTGGTTGCAGAACTCCTGCAGGATGACGATGACCCTGGAGGGCGTGTTGTAGTGCTCGGACGTGGCCCAGATGGAGCAGATGGTATACAGCACCTTGGCGATGAAGGTCGGGAGCTGGGGAGAGACGGGCCAGGCGGGCGCTTTGTCGCAGCACCTCAGCACACCCCTCCCCACGGCTCCAGGAGGGGACTCCCAAGGGGAAGGAAGAGGCACTCGCCAGGTCCTCGTGCCCGACCCCAGCCAGGAAGCCCGCAGCCCCTGCTCCCCCAAGACACAAGCCCAGCCCCTGCCAAATGACCTTTTTCTTGCTAACATACCATCGTGAAGTCAGTCTGTTCCATCTCCTCCAACAAGATCTGCAGAGGCTTCAGATACAGAACTATATCGTTGGCTTCCTTCAGGCCTGCCCAAAACAGGAACAGGGGCTCATCCACAGGGGAGCGGAAGCCAGACCCCACTCCCGACGGTCAGAAATGGTGACGGGCAGCTCTGTGTGTTTATGGACACCCACTGCTTCAAGAACGGGTCTTCCTCAAAAGGCGGGGCCCAAGGAAGCTGATGAGGGAGGCGGAAGGCGCCTCCACCCCAGGGTCAGCAAGGGGCCTGCCCGGCCCCTCCCAGGAGGGGCTGACACCTTCTTCTTGGAGGGGGAAGGGTTCTCATAGGGCCACCGCTCACCCTCAGTGACATTCATATACACATTTTGCAGGGCTGGCCAGTAGCAGCTTTTGGCTTTTTCCAGGATCTCGACGATTTTGTTCACTTTGGGCCTGTTGAGCTGAGAAGGAAAGAAGAAAATTAGCCTTTCAACAGATTCTAGACGAAGGCTGCCTGACCCCATTGCCGGTGCTGAGGGATCTACACGGGTTACCCGGGTCCCCTCAGGGGTCCCCTTGGGGAGGCTGGGCGCTCAGGACTCCAGTGGGCGCCCGGTCGCCAGGGGCAGAACAGGCGTCACCTGCTCGTGGATGCACTTGAGGTTCATCAGCCGGGTGTCCCAGAACTCAAACTCGACTCGGGGCAGGGGGTGCAGCCCGTCCAGCAGGGCCTGGGCCGAGTCTTTGCTTAGCACATCCCGGATCTGGCGGGACCAGTCGATGATGATGGTCTCGATGGCGTGCAGCAACGAGTTGTCCAGGGAGGAGGGGATCCTGCCGGGCAGAGTCGGGGGGAGAGGCTGTCAGCCAGGAGAGACCCTGCACCAACACTGTGTGTTGCCAGGGATGCCAGTGCCCCCAAGAAAGAGGGTGAGGAGGGCCAGCTCTGGAATAAAATCCACGTTCATGAAGGCTCCTCCAGCAGTTCTGACTGGGGTCACCATGGGGCGTGTGCTGGGGGCCTAGAGGACCTGCCATGTGATAAGCCCTGCAGGAGCGGTCGCCCTCTGATGGGAGTAAGGGAACACACTGTCACTGCAGCTTGCTTCAAGCGTCGCACACACCAGGCGGTTGCAAATGGCGCTCAGGCAGGAGCAAGGCGACACCTCGGAGTCCTCATGCTTCTGTGGGCCACTGGGATGCCACAGCCTCGATTTAGAAGCCCAGCCTCCACCTGCTGAAAATCCCTTCTATGCCCCTCACTGTCCCTCAGTACCCACGCCCTAAAGCTGGGTATCCCCTTTCCCATGTGACAGTGTGACATCCTTGGCCTAGTCCTTGTGTCTGACGGAGGAGGGGCTGGAGCACAGGTGTCCAGCAGTTGCCAGAGCTGGAGTCTCGGGGGCTCCAGTGTCTTGTCCTGTTCTGTCCTTGTGCCTTCGATCTCAGACTCAGCACCTAAAGGCACCATCCTGCCCTCCTCGGTTTCATCAGCTCCAAAACCAGTTTTCGGTGAGACAGTTTATCCTTAGTGGTCGGGGACCAGATGCCCCTCCTTCCAGCCAGCTCCCCGGCCGGGTCCCTACCTCTCCATGGACTCAAGGGTGCCATCCAGACTGCCCAGGTGCTCCGGGATGGGCAGCAGCGTCTTCCCCTTGATCTTGCCGCCCATCACACACATCTCGTTCTTCAGCTTGTGGACTTGCTTCACAATGTCCTCTGAGACCACGCGGGGCCATCCGCTCACGTTTTCGCTTTGGTTTAACAGGGAAGAGAGGACCTGAAAGGAGAAGCAGGGTCCTCAGTGCCCGGGTCCCGGGGGGAACCGAGCCCTTCTCCCGTTGCAGAAGGAGGTGGGGCCAGTCGAGGTGCTGAGGCCAGTGATGACAGCCCAGCCCCTGTGCCATCTCCATGAAGGGAGACCCCAAGAGCACACACTCCTGGCCGAAAGCAAACATTTCGCGCTGCCTCAGAGTGCTGCTATAGGCTGAATTGTGCCCCCGCCCCCAGTTCACACATGGGAGCCCCAGCACCTCCAGATGTGACTGTATTTGGAGAGAGGGCCTTTCAAGGGGTGATTAAGGGGGGCCCTAACCCAATAAGACCGTTGTCCTCAGCAGAGATGAGGACACAGACACGCACAGAGGGAAGGCCACATGAAGACCCAAGGCCGTGTCAAGTCGGCCATCCACACGCCAAGAAGAGAGGCCTCAGAAGGAACCAGCCCAGCTCACATCTTGATCTGGGACTTGCAGCCTCCAGATTGTGGTGCTTTGTTAGGGCAGCCTGAGCAGAGAACGACAAACACCCGTGTGCTCCAGCTTTGGGCCAGGCCAGCTGCCTCGGTGGATGTGAGAGGAGGCTGGCCTGGGTCCTGGCTGAGCGGCCCCTGTGGCCTGAGTCTGCTCAAGGCAGGGACGCACGGCCCCATCTCACAGATGAGGAGAACGATGACTAGGAAAGCTAAGTCGCTGGAAGTCTGGCGGGTCTGACTCTCCAGAGGCAGCTGCACCTGCCATGACGGCCAATAGTGGAGACGTACGTAGGGCAGCACCTGCTTGACCCCTTTCTTTGCTTGAAGTCTCAGAACTAGGAAACCCATCTACTGGATCTCAAATGGCCCATGCCTTCTGAGGCTACAGGCAGGGATGTCCCCGGTGCAGTATGGAGGTTCTAATGATTTCGAGAGAGGACAGGCGGTGGCCAGGGCCACTCAGCCTTCACATGCACAGCATCAGCTGGAGGCCACGTTGGAGAGCCGGTCTGTCTCAGCGGTCAGGGCAGCCGGGCCTGAGCTCTCGAATACCTGGCCGGCTTCTAGGCGATGCAGATGCCGCTGGCCCCTGGGCCTGCTCCGGGAGCGGCGGCGCTCAAGGCCACGCACTCAAGGTATGAGAAACACGTGTTGCTTCTCCTGAGCCCTGTGCCCCGCCCCAGCAAGGCCTAGGTGCACCCACCTCCTCCACGATGGCGATCAGCTGGTCCACGGGAGTGGGGCTTATGTCCCCATAGACCAGGCGGTCCTTGTAGTTGTCATTGCTGATGTTCTCAGGTTTCTTCTTGATGAAGTACATCCCTTTGGACTTGAGGGAGGCCGGGAAGCCCAGGCAGGGTATGATCATGCCGGCGGGGCTGAGTGTCAGCACCAGAACTAGGACGTCCGGTTTCTCAAAGAATTCGGTGAACAAACCCATGTTCTCTTCTGCTCCGACCATTTTACTCCACTTGTCCGGCTTGAACTTTAGGATGATGGAAGCGACACTCTCCAAATACTCTAACCTGACGTCTGGTGTAATCGCCATCTTGACGTTCACTTACACCTGTTAAATGAACAGAGACACGGACACAGCACAGTCTCCCGGGGAATCTCCATTTCCCGCCTGTCACTGGAACCATCTGAAATCCCTGTTCTAGCCAATCGAGAAAGGAAAGGGTCATCATTGTTTTCAGCTGTGGGTGGGCTGCGGGTGAGGGAGGACCAGGGGGCTGTGTCTGTCTGCTCTGGCTGGACGGCTGCCCTCGGCCTCGCTGTGGGTATCACCGTGGAGCAGGGCCGCACGGCAGCGGTGTGTGCTTGTGTTAACTGTGGCCAGGAAGTTAATAGGCTGGGAAAGGTTGAGATGGGCTCTGGGGAAAAGGAGAAAAGGAAAGGATCATAGCAAGACAGTCTGAAGGTGAGGGGGTGGGGAAAGGTGAAATGAGGCAACAAAAGGGTCAGGTTGAAAGATCCCAGGAAGGTGACATCACACCCCCAGGATATGGGCTAAACTCAGACAGGAGGGGGTGGACCCAATGTGCAGGTGTGGGGTTCATCACACTCTCCCTGTCCTAACCCCAGCCATAGTATACCCCAACTTTTGTCCAGCCCTTCAGCCTCTCCCACCCCCCAGTCCCCATCATGTGCCCATGGACCCCACAGAAGCTGCTCACATCCCTCTGGGACAATCCCTTGTGGCTCTCCCATAGGGGCAGGGTTAACTGGAGAGTTGCGGGGACACCCTTGAAGCTCCAAAGGGCCAGGACAGATGAGGCATTCCCTGTGGGCATAATATTTAAAGGGGTGCCCAAAATCCTGACCGGCCCCGAGCAGAGAACAGAGCACCTTCCGGGGTGGGTAGTGGGTCTACTCTGTCCACCAAGGCCTGGGTTCTACCTCTGTCCTCTGGAGCCTCCTCAGCTTTGCCTCCAAGCACCCCTCACACAATTCATGGCCGCTCACAGCTGACAGCAAATGGCTTCTCAGGTAGCGAGCAGAGCCAAACAATGGGCAGCTCTTTCCCAGACCAGTAAAGGAAATGGCTCCCTTCCCTTGACGGGCACCAACTGCCATGGAACTTCTGCAAGTCTCCTGGGAACTGGGACTTCTAGAACCTTCTCAGGACCTGAGTGACGGGTGGTGGTGCAGCAAATGAACAACCGTCAATTACCCACCACAGTGGAAAGGCTCTTGGATTAAACAAAATTTGCCTTTGAACACTTAGGTCATTTTCATTTCACGAAATTACTAACATATTGGGGTTTAAAACTATTGTCTTATTAAGTGCTTATTATCTGTCTTGCCTTTTCTAGATTCCCTTTCTTTTCCTTTCTTGCCTTCTTCTAGATTTGTTTCATTCCCTCCCCATTATCTTGGTTACTATACACCTTTTGTTTTTTAGAGGTACATGGACATTATAACATGCATCATGCATAGCATGACTTACCTTAGTATAATACTCATTGCAACCTGATAATGAAATTCAGAAAACAATTTCCATTTACAGTAACATCAAAAAGAATAAAATATTTAGGAATAAAATTTTAAAAGAAGGGCAAGATTTATACACTGAAAACTACAAAACATCATTAAAAGAAATTAAAGACAAATAAATGGAAAGACATCCCGTGTTCATGGAATGGAAGACTTAATATTGTTAAGATGGCAATTCTCCTCAAATTGATCTACAGATTCAACACAATACCTGTCAAAATTCCAGCTGTGTTTCTGCAGAAATGGAAAAGCTGATCCTCAATTTCTTAGGGAAATCTGAGGGACCAAAAAAAGCCAAGACAATCTTGAAAAAACAGCAAACTTTCCCAATTTCAAAACTTCTCAATTTCAAAACTTACTACAGTTCATAGCGGCACTATTTACGATAGCCAAGACATGGAAGCAACCTAAATGTCCATTGACAGGTGAATATGGTATATATACAAGGAAATATTACTCAGCCATAAAAAAAGAATGAAGTAATGCCATTTACAGCAACATGGATGGACCTAGAGATGATCATACTAAATGAAGTAACTCAAAGACAAATATCATTATGATATCACGTATATGTAGAATCTAAAAAAATGATGCAAATGAACTTATTTACAAAAAGAAATAGACTCACAGACATAGAAAACAAACTTATGGTTACCAAAGTGGGGAGGGATAAGTTTGGAATTTGGGATTAACAGATACAGATTACTATATATAAAACAGATAAACAACAAGGACCTACTGTATAGCACAGGGAACTATAATATCTTGTAATAACCTATAATGGAAAAGAATTTGAAAAAGAATAGATATATCTATAACTGAATCACTTTGCTGTACACCTGAAACATTTTAAATAAACTATACTTCAGTAAAAAATTATTTTAAAAACTTACTAGAAAGCTATGGTAATTAGGACCGAGTGTGGCTGCTGTAAGGACAGATCAATGGAATAGAACTGATGAGTCCAAAAAGAAACACATACATTTATGGGCAACTGATTTTAGACAAGGGTACAAAGACAATTCAATTGGGAAAAGAAGAGTCTTTTCAATAAATAGTATTGGAACACATGCGAAGGAATGAAGTTGGACCCTCATCTCACACCACCTAAAAAATTAACTAAAAAATGGATCAAAGACCTAAATGTAAGAGCTAAAATTATAAAACTCTTAGCATAAAGCATAGGAGTAGATCTTTATAACCTTGAATGAAGCAATGGTTTCTTATATATGACACCAAGAGCATAAGTGACCAAAGAAAAAGACAAATTAGGCCTCATCAAAATTAAAAACTTTTAACAAAACTTAAAGTCAGCAGAAGGAAGGAAATAATAAATATCAGAGAGGAAACAAAACAGAGATTAAAAAATAGAAAAAAAAAGCAATAAAACCAAGAGCTGGTTCTTTGAAAGGATACACAAAATTGACAAACCTGTGGCATGGCTTACCAAGAAGAAAAGAGAGAGAACCCAAATAAACAAAATAAGAAATGCAAGAGAAGAAACATCAACCGATGTTGGGGGGAAAAAACCCATAAGAGAATATTATGAACAATTATTGGCCAAGAAACTGGACAACCTAGAAGAAATGGACAACTTTCTGGAAACATATAGCCCACCAAAACTGAATCAAGAAAAATAGATAATTTGAACAGACAAATCACTAGAAATGAAATAGAATATGTAACCAAAAATAGTCCCTACAAACAAAAGTCCAGGACCAGATGGCTTCATATGCGAATTCTACCAAACATTTAAAGAGGAACTTTTACTAATCCTTCTCAAACTCTTCCAAAAGACTGAAGAGGAGGGAACACTCCCAAAGGCATTCTATGAAGCCACCATCACCCTGATACCAAAACCAGACAAAGATACCACCAAAAAAGAAAATTATAGGCCAATATCTTTGATGAGTATAGATGCAAAAAATCTCAGCAAAATATTACCAAACCAAATACAACAATACATAAAAAAGATCATACACCATGACCAAGTAGGATTCATCCCAAGTTCGCAAGGATGGCTCAACATACGCAAAAATCAATGTAATACACCACATCAACAAAAGAAAAGACAAAAACGACATGATCATCTCAATAGATGCCGAAGAAGCATTTGACAAAATTCAACATCCATTCATGATAAAAACTTTTACCAAAGTGGGTACAGAGGGACCATATCTCAACATAATAAAAGCTTTTTATGACAAACCCACAACCAATATAATACTCGATGGTGAAAAGCTGAAAGCCTTCCTGCTAAAATCTGGAACAAGGATGCCCATTCTCACCACTTCTCTTCGAAACAGTATTAGAAGTTTGAGACATAGCAATCAGATAAGAAAAAGAAATAAAAGGTATTCAAATTGCAAGGGAAGAGGTAAAGCTGTCCTTACATGCAGATGGCATGATACTATACATAGAAAACCCTAAAGACTCCACACAAAAACTACTAGAACTGACAACTGAATTCAGCAAGGTAGCAGGACACAAGATTAACATACAGAAATTGGTTGCATTTCTTTAACAATGAAATATCAGAAAGGGAATGTTTAAAAAAAAGAAAACTTTTAAAATCACACCCCTCAAAATAAAATACTTAGTGCTAAACCTGACCAAGGGGGTTAAAGACTTATATGCTGAGAACTGTGAAACATTAATAAAAGAAATTAAAGATGATTCAAAGAAATGGAAAGATATCCCATGGATTGGAAGAATTAATATTGTTAAAATGGCCATACTACCCAAAACAATATACAGATTTAACACAATCCCTATCAAATTACCCATGACATTTTTCACAGAACTGGAACAAATAATCCTAAAATTTATACGGAACCATAAGAGACCCAGAATTGCCAAAGCAATCCTGAGGAAAAAGAACAAAGCAGGAAGCATAACCCGACCAGACTTCAGACAATACTACAAAGCTACAGTAATGAAAACAGTGTGGTATTAGCACAAAATAGACATACAGATCAATGGAACAGAATAGAGAGCCCAGAAATAAACCCACACACCTATGGTCAATTAATCTTTGACAAAGGAGGCAAGGATATAAAATAGGAAAAGACAGTCTCTTCAGCAAATGCTGCTGGGAAAGTTGGACAGCTGCATGTAAATCAATGAAGTTAGAACACACCCTCACACCATGCACAAAAATAAACTCAAAATGGCTTAAAGACTTAAATATAAGTCATGACACCATAAAACTCCTAGAAGAGATCATAGGCAAGATATTCTCCGGCATAAATTGTACCAATGTTTTCTTAGGTCAGTCTCCCAAGGCGATAGAAATAAAAGCAAAAATAAACAAATGGGACCTAATCAAACTTATAAGTGTTTGCACAGCAAAGGAAACCATAAACAAAACGAAAAGACAACCTACAGAATGGGAGAAAACATTTGCAAACGAGGCAACCAACAAGAGCTTAATTTCCAAAATATACAAACAGCTCATATGGCTCAACAACAAAAAAAAACCCAACAACTCAATCGAAAAATGGGCAGAAGACCTAAATAGACATTTCTCCAAAGAAGACAGAAAGATAGCCAATAGGCACATGAAAACGTGCTTAATATCACTAATTATTCAAGAAATGCAAATCAAAACTATAATGAGGTATCACCTCACACTAGTCAGAATGTCCATAATTAAAAAGTCTACAAATAAAAAATGCTGGAAGGGGTGTGGAGCAAAGGGAACCCTCCTACACTGTTGGTGGGAATGTAAGTTGGTGCAGTCACTATGGAAAACAATATGGAGGTTCCTCAGAAAACTAAATATAGTATTACCATATATGATCCAGCAATCCCACTCCTGGGTATATATCCAGACAAAACTATAATTCAAAAAGACACATGCACCCCTATGTTCATAGCAGCACTATTCACAATAGCCAAGACATGGAAACAACTTAAATGTCCATTGACAGATGAATGGATAAAGATGTGGTACATACATACAATGGAATACTACTCAGCCATAAAAAAGAACAAAATAATGCCATTTGCAGCAACATGGATGCAACTAGAGATTATCACACTAAGTGAAGTAAGTCAGAAAGAAAAAGACAAATACCATACGATATCACTTATATGTGGACTCTAAAATAAGGCACAAATGAACCTATCTACAAAGCAGAAAGAAACTCAAAGACATAGAGAACAGACTTGTGGTTGCCAACGGGGAGGGGTTTGGGGAGGGTTGGACTGGGAGTTTGGGGTTAGTAGATGCAAACTGTTACATATGGAATGGATAGACAACAAGGTCCTACTGCATAGCACAGGGAACTATATTCAATGTCCTGGGATAAACCATAATGGAAAAGAATTTTAAAAAGAATGTGTATATATGTATAACTGAGTAACTTTGCTATACAGCAGAAGTTAACACAACATTGTAAATCAAGTGTATCAATAAAAGAAGAATTAAAAACTTTTGTGCTTCAAAGGACACTATGAAGAAAGTGAAAAAACAGCCCTCAGCATGAGAGAAAATATTCGCAAATCATATAGCCGATAAGGGACTTGTATTCAAAAAATATATAGAACTCATAACACAATAATAAATACACAAACATAATTAAAAATGGGTCAAGGATATAGACATTTCTCCACGTAAGGCAGGCAAATGACTGATAAGTACATGAAAAGATGCTCAACATCATTAGTCTTCAGGGAAATGCAACTCATCAGGGAAATGAACTTACATGAGGTCCCTGGAGTAGTCAAACTCATAGGGACAGGAAGTAGAATAGAGGTTGCCAGAGGCTAGAAGATGGAAGCACGGCGAGTTAGTGTTTAATGGGGACAGAATTTCGGTTTGGGAAGATGAAAAATTTCCGGAGATGGACGGTGGTGATTGGTTACACCACAGTGTGAATGTACTTAATGCCACTTAAGAATGGTCAGAATGGTAACTTTTATTTTATGTATATGTAGTGTAAGCTCTGACAGTTTTTTTTTTTCTCTTTTTTGTGGTGCTAGCGCCTGAATTAAACTTTCATTGCCGAGGCATCCCCTTCAACACATTGCCAGCCGCGTGACCAGATCAAGAGCCAGGCCACCCCCCAAACTGAAGCTCCTTTGTTTTAGAGATCTTGGTTGATTTTAATAACTGACAATTTGGGCTACTTGTTTTTGGTTTTGTTTATTTTTTCTCTTCCTGCGCTTTAAATTCCCACTCTTATGTTTTAAGTTCACCAATAAAGAGTGAGCCCTCAGAACCCTAGGCCCCCACCCTCTACCCCAATAAAAGCACAAGCTCAGGTACACCCCCCCACACACACATGACCTCACTGTGTGCCCCCAGATGTGCTGTGTATGTAAGTAGTAAACTTACATACACAGGTCTTGGAAGTAGTAAACTTACATACACAGGTCTTGGAAGTAGTAAACTTCTAATTCTTTCCAAGTTTCTGGACGGTTATTGCTGAAGGGCATCTTGCAATCACAGTAAGAACCACAGGGCTTTTCCAACCACAACACTGGTGGTTGATAGGCTAAGACCAGCACAACAGAGTCTATTTTACCACACACACAAATCCCCACTTCACTCTGAGACCCGGGCTCTCCTGCCACTTTTGTGCCTCCCCCTCCACATCCCAGACATCTGTACTCATGCAGGACTCTGGACTCTAGGTCACTGTCAGGAGGCAGTCCCCTGCACCCTTATTTCCCACATCCCCTAGGGGACTTCAGGGACCACAGAGACAACCTCATCACTCCCTGGCCTCCTGGCTCCTCGGCCTCCTCAGTTGCTTCCAGCATGTTCATGCCCTGCTTTAATTTGTCCCTCCAGTTCCTGTGGGCGCCTCTGCTTGCCCTCCTCCATCATCCCCTGCTGTCTTCTCCTCCATCCCTCCCTCTCTCTGATTCCCAGGGCCATCGTGTATCACACTTGCACTGACCTTGCCACTGGTCCTTTCCTTACACCCCATGGTAATACTGACCATCTCCCTTTGTTGGACTGGTACCCAGGCTCAGTGCTGCTGGGGGGGGGGGGAATCACACACCTGTACACTCACCTGATCTACACACTGCCAGGTTGCTGCTGGGTTGTTTTTGTTTTCAATTAACTTTTGTCAGCTCACTCTACTGTGCTCTAGGACAATTCCTCTGAGTCTTAATTTTTCTCAAGTCCCTGACCTTTCCCCTCCCCCCCAGCAGACAGTCTCACCTTTTACCTCAGGTAGAAAACTGGAACCATTGGAACCAACTTTCTAAAATGTCCACAATGAAACCTGATAAAACTGAGTTGTAGCCCTCTCTCGTGTAGGTGAACCCTTCTACCGTGCCCTGGGTCCCCTCTCCTCCTGCCCGTCCTCGTCTCTGCCTTGGAACCTCTTTCTGCCATCATCTTTGAGAAATGAACAAGCCGTTACCATCTTAGAAGAAAACCCTCCTCAAACTCACCCTGCCTTCTACTTCCACTCGCTTCGCGGCCACCCTTCTCTAAAGAATTGCCTGGAATGTCTGTATCCATCTCTTTCTCTCCGTGAAGACACTCACTTGGCTTTCTCTCTGTCCACTGTACTTGGGATGCGGGAGGAGCGGAACTGGGGGGAGGGACGTGTCTTTACTGGTTAGTCCAGATGGCGCTCAAGCCACTCTGCTCACACCCTACTGGCCCGTGCCTGGTCACACGGACACCTAGCTGCAAGGGAGGCTGGAATTGTAGTCTCTACCTGGCATCCACGTGTCCCCCAGACTTGGAGGGTTGGGTTTGTAAAGAAAAGGAAAAGGTTGCCCAGAATTCCAGGTCTACAAGGGTCAAGCCCTTAGCCACTGTAGCTGCCCACTGACTGCATGCCTGAGGGGCACTGAGGATGGAGAAAAACAGGAAGCATTCTGAGCTTTGGATACCTGCCCCTAGATAGTTAAGACACATATCTAAAGAAAAATTTCAATCACCCCAGATTCTTGAATCTTCCCATATATAGAAAACTTCTAGAAAAACATTTTTTGTTGATATACTGCTCGATTCCTATAATACAATGCTATAAGGTGTGCCCTGAAAACAAATAAAGTGGTTGAAATCCAAAAGAAAAAAAAGAAAAAAAAAAGAAAGAAAAGCACTAGAATTATTAACTTGAGATGTGACTGTTCGTTGTGATTAGGAGTCATCTTTTGATGTGACATGTTTATTCCAGCAAAAAAATTCATATACATCCTGGCTCCTCTCTTACCTCTTCAGAGCAGTTTCTCAGAGCCATCTGAGAGGCTGTCTCCCAGGTTATACTCAGCTGAATAAGACACTGAAAAAACTCAACTCACAGTTCTTAAATTGTGTGGTTTTTTTAAGTTGACATGTTACTAAGTGGATAAAGGGGATCTGTGGACAGTAACCAGTCTCCATCACGCTGGCCTAGAGCCATTCTCAGAGCTCAAGGTTACTATTTGGAAGTACCACCTCAAAGTCAGAGTGCACAAAACTGACCTCTCCCCCTCTCCCCACCTCCTTGCACACACCCCCACACCTGGTGTTCCTTAAGGCTTTGCTGACCCAGTGGATGACCAGCCAGCTGCTCAGGCACCAGAGGGGTCCTGGCTTCCACTGTCGACACCAGTCAATTCTGCCTCCTCAACGTCTCTGGACAGGTCCACCTTCCTCCACGGCTACTGCCCTCTGGTCCAAGCTGCATTACCCCCTCCCCAACCCTGGGGTCTACAAACACCCTCTCTCCTTCTCCACACCCACTCTCGTCCCAGCAGCACATCCCCCAGAGCATCTTTCAAAAGACAACTGTCGAGAGGGCAGACAGCAGAAGCAAGAAGGACTACAATCCTGCAGCCTGTGGAACAAAAACTACATTCACAGAAAGATAGACAAGATGAAAAGACAGAGGGCTATGTACCAGATGAAGGAACAAGATAAAACCCCAGAAAAACAACTAAATGAAGTGGAGATAGGCAACCTTCCAGGAAAAGAATTCAGAATGATGATGGTGAAGATGATCCAGGACCTCGGAAAAAGAATGGAGGCAAAGATCGAGAAGATGCAAGAAATGTTTAACAAAGACCTAGAAGAATTAAAGAACAAACAGAGAGGAACAATACAATAACTGAAATGAAAAATACACTAGAAGGAATCAATAGCAGAATAACTGAGGCAGAAGAACAGATAAGTGACCTGGAAGATAGAATGGTGGAATTCACTGCTGCAGAACAAAGAAAAAAGAATGAAAAGAAATGAAGACAGCCTAAGAGACCTCTGGGACAACATTAAATGCAACAACATTCGCATTATAGGGGTCCCAGAAGGAGAAGAGAGAGAGAAAGGACCCGAGAAAATATTTGAAGAGCTTAGAGTCGAAAACTTCCCTAACATGGGAAAGGAAATAGCCACCCAAGTCCAGGAAGTGCAGAGAGTCCCATACAGGATAAACCCAAGGAGAAACACACCAAGACACATAGTAATCAAATTGGCGAAAATTAAAGACAAAGAAAAATTATTGAAAGGAGCAAGGGAAAAACAAAAAATAACATACAAGGGAACTCCCATAAGGTTAACAGCTGATTTCTCAGCAGAAACTCTACAAACCAGAAGGGAGTGGCAGGACATATTTAGAGTGATGAAAGGGAAGAACCTACAACCAAGATTACTCTACCTGGCAAGGATCTCATTCAGATTCGATGGAGAAATCAAAAGCTTTACAGACAAGCAAAAGCTAAGAGAATTCAGCACCACCAAATCAGCTCTACAACAAATGCTAAAGGAACTTCTCTAAGTGGGAAACACAAGAGAAGAAAAGAACCTACAAAAACAAACCCAAAACAATTAAGAAAATGGTAATAGGAACATACATATCGATAATTACCTTAAACGTGAATGGATTAAATGCTCTAACCAAAAGACACAGGTTCTCTGAATAGATACAAAAACAAGACCCATATATATGCTGTCTACAAGAGACCCACTTCAGACCTAGGGACACATACAGACTGAAAGTGAGGGGATGGAAAAAGATATTCCATGCAAATGGAAATCAAAAGAAAGCTGGAGTAGCAATACTCATATCAGATAAAATAGACTTTAAAATAAAGAATGTTACAAGAGATAAAGAAGGACACTACATAATGATCAAGGGATCAATCCAAGAAGCAAATATAACAATTATAAATATATATGCACCCAACATAGGAGCACCTCAATACATAAGGCAACTTCTAAAAGCTATAAAAGAGGAAATCAACAGTAACACAATAATAGTGGGGGACTATAACACCTCACTTACACCAATGGACAGATCATCCAAACAGAAAATTAATAAGGAAACACAAGCTTTAAATGACACAATAGACCAGATAGATTTAATTGATATTTACAGGACATTCCATCCAAAAACAGCAGATTACACTTTCTTCTCAAGTGCACACGGAACATTCTCCAGGATAGATCACATCTTGGGTCACAAATCAAGCCTCAGTAAACTTAAGAAAATTGAAATCATATCAAGAATCTTTTCTGACCACAATGCTGTGAGATTAGAAATCAATTACAGGGAAAAAAATGTAAAAAACACAAACACATGGAGGCTAAATAACACGTTACTAAATAACCAAGAGCTCACTGAAGAAATCAAAGAGGAAATGAGGGCTTCCCTGGTGGCGCAGTGGTTGAGAGCCCGCCTGCCAATGCAGGGGACACAGGTTCGTGCCCCGGTCCAGGAAGATCCCACATGCCGTGGAGTGGCTGGGCCCGTGAGGCATGGCCGCTGAGCCTGTGCATCTGGAGCCTGTGCTCCGCAATGGGAGAGGCCACAACAGTGAGAGGTCCACGTACAGCAAAAAAAAAAAAAAAACAAACAAACAAACAAAGAGGAAATGAAAAAGTACCTAGAGACAAATGACAATGAAAACACGATGATCCAAAACCTATGCGATGCAGCAAAAGCAGTTCTAAGAAGGAAGTTTATAGCAATACAAGCCTACCTCAAGAAACAAGAAAAATCTCAAATAAACAATCTAACCTTACACCTAAAGGAACTAGAGAAAGAAGAACAAACAAAACCCAAAGTTAGCAGAAGGAAAGAAATCATAAAGATCAGAGCAGAAATAAATGAAATAGAAACAAAGAAAACAATAGCAAAGATCAATAAAACTAAAAGCTGGTTCTTTAAGAAGATAAACAAAATTGATAAACAAACCATTAGCCAGCCTCATCAAGAAAAAAAGGGAGAATCAAATCAATAGAATTAGAAATGAAAAAGGAGAAGTAACAACTGACATCGCAGAAATACAAAGGATCATGAGAGATTACTACAAGCAATTATATGCCAATAAAATGGACAACCTGGAAGAAATGGACAAATTCTTAGAAAAGCACAACCTTCCGAGACTGAACCAGGAAGAAATAGAAAATATAAACAGACCAATCACAAACACTGAAATTGAGACTGTGATTAAAAATCTTCCATCAAACAAAAGCCCTGGGCCAGATGACCTCACAGGTGAATTCTATCAAACATTTAGAGAAGAGCTAACACCCATCCTTCTCAAACTCTTCCAAAATATAGCAGAGGGAGGAACACTCCCAAACTCATTCTACGAGGCCACCATCACCCTGATACCAAAACCAGACAAAGATGTCACAAAAAAGGAAACTACAGGCCAATATCACTGAGCAACATAGATGCAAATATGCTCAACAAAATACTAGCAAACAGAATCCAGCAACACATTAAAAGGATCATACACCATGATCAAGTGGGATTTATCCCAGGGATGCAAGGATCCTTCAGTATATGCAAATCAATCAATGTGATAAACCATATTAACAAATTGAAGAATAAAAACCATATGATCATCTCAATAGATGCAGAAAAGGCTTTTGCCAAAATTCAACACCCATTTATGATAAAAACTTTCCAGAAAATGGGCATAGAGGGAACCTAACTCAACGTAACAAAGGCCATATATGACAAACCCACAGCAAACATCATTCTTAATGGTGAAAAACTGAAAGCATTTCCTCTAAGATCAGGAAAAAGACAAGGATATCCACTCTCACCACTATTATTCAACATAGTTTTGGAAGTCCTAGCCATGGCAACCAGAGAAGAAAAAGAAATACAAATTGGAAAAGAAGAAGTAAAACTGTCACTGTCTGCAGATGACATGATACTATACATAGAGAATCCTAAAGATGCCACCAGAAAACTACTAGAGCTAATCAATGAATTTGGTAAAGTTGCAGGATACAAAATGAATGCACAGAAATCTCTTGCATCCTATACACTAATGATGAAAAATCTGAAATATAAATTAAGGAAACACTCCCATTTACCATTACAACAAAAAGAATAAAATATCTAGGAATAAACCTACCTAGGGAGACAAAAGACCTGTATGCAGAAAACTAGAAGACACTGATGAAAGAAATTCAAGATGATACCAACAGATGGAGAGATATACCATGTTCTTGGATTGGAAGAATCAATATTGTGAAAATGACTATACTACCCAAAGCAATATACAGATTCGATGCAATCCCTATCAAATTACCAACAGAACCAGAACAAAAAATCTTAAGATTTGTATGGAGACACCAAAGACTCCGAATAGCCAAAGCTGTCTTGAGGTAAAAAAACAGAGCTGGAGGAATCAAACTCCCTGACTTCAGACTATACTACAAAGCTACAGTAATCAAGACAATATGATACTGGCACAAAGAAAGAAATACAGATCAATGGAACAGGATAGAAAGCCCAGAGGTAAACCCACACACCTATGGTCAGCTAATCTATGACAAAGGAGGCAAGGATATACAATGGAGAAAAGACAGTCTCTTCAATAAGAGAAAACTGGACGGCTACATGTCCAAGAATGAAATTACAACATTCCCTAACACCATACACAAAAATAAACTCAAAATGGATTAAAGACCTAAATGTAAGGCTGGACACTATAAAACTCTTAGAGGAAAAACACTCTTTGACATAAATCACAGCAAGATCTTTTTTGATCCACCTCCTAGAGTAATGGAAATAAAAACAAAAATAAACAAATGGGACCTAATGAAACTTCAAAGCTTCTGCACATCAAAGGAAACTACACACAAGACGAAAAGACAACCCTCAGAATGGGAGAAAATATTTGCAAACAAATCAACGGACAAAGGAGTAATGTCCAAAATATGTAAACAGCTCATGCAGCTCAATATTAAAAGAAGAAGCAACCCAATCCAAAAATGGGCAGAAGACCTAAATAGACGTTCTCCAAAGAGGACATACAGATGGCCAAGAAGCACATGAAAAGCCGCTCAACATCACTAATTATTAGAGAAATGCAAATCAAAACTACAATGAGGTATCACCTCACACCAGTTAGAATGGGCATCATCAGAAAATCTACAAACAACAAATGCTGGAGAGGGTGTGGAGAAAAGGGAACCCTCTTGCACTGTTGGTGGGAATGTAAATTGATACAGCCACTATGGAGAACAGTATGGAGGTTCCTTAAAAAACTAAAAATAGAATTACCATATGACCCAGCAATCCCAATACTGGGCATATACCCAGAGAAAACCATAATTCAAAAAGACACATGCACCCCAATGTTCATTGCAGCACTATTTACAATAGCCAGGTCATGGAAGCAACCTAAATGCCCATCGACAGACGAATGGATAAAGAAGATGTGGTACATATATACAATGGAATATTACTCAGCCATAAAAAGGAACGAAATTGGGTTATTTGTAGAGACGTGGATGAATCTAGAGACTGTCATACAGAGTGAAGTAAGTCAGAAAGAGAAAAACAAATATTGTATATTATCGCATATATGTGGAACCTAGAGAAATTGTACAGATGAACTGGTTTTCAGGGCAGAAATAGACACACAGGTGTAGAGAACAAACATATGGACACCAAGGGGGGACAGCGGCGGGGGGTGGAGGTGGTGGTGTGATGAATTGGGAGATTGGGATTGACATGTATACACCGATGTGTATAAAATGGATGACTAATAAGAACCTGCCATATAAAAAAATAAATTCAAAAAAACCCCACCAAAAACAAACAAGCAAAAAAAGACAACTGTCATGTCAACACAACACTTAAAACCCATCAACAGCTTCCTAGTGCTCCTAGGAGAAAATCCAAACAAACCTCGAGGGCCTTGTAGGACTTGGCCCTTGCTCACTCACACCATTCCCCCAGTCTCGACCCGAATGCCCCATGCCCCAGCTGCGCTGGCTTCTTCCAGCTCCTCCAAGACACCCACTCACCAGAGGGGCTTCCTGCCCAGGATAGAATCCTGCATGCCTGCACACACACACCTACACGTGCACACAAATACCTAATTCCTCCTCACCCTCAGCTGTGGCATCTTTCCCAGAAAGGGCCCCCCATGGACCGTTCACTCCCTCGGTCTCTGTTTGCTGAGCACCCAGCACTGCTCGCTGCATCACCATGACAGCTGCAATTAGGCACTAATTAGGCATCAGTTATCCACTTCCCCTCTTTCTAAGGCCCATCCCTTTTGATGAGCACTGCCACCCCAGGACCTGGTCCTGTACCAGGCCTGCGGCAGTCCTTCAATAAACATCACTGAGGAACAAAGGCTCTGACAAGTCCTGCTGCAAAGACTGTTTAACCTCAACTAACCCAGCATTTCCCCTAACATAGTTGAGCATGAAACCGTTCTTTCCTTTAAGCCCCATCACTCTTCCGAGGAACAGTTTGAAACTGTAGATCAAGGCTCTAGCTGCTCCAACTTCCACCAAAATTGTGCTCTCCGGGGTCTACGTGTGCCAAGACACAAAGGACCAAACATCAGATGGTGAAATGGTGGACATGGCAGGGAGTCGGGCAGACGTCCCCTTGGCCATGAAACCACAGGCTTGGGCTCAGGGTGGACGCCCTGCCTGGAGTAGAGAGACTCAGGAGTGACGTGGAGGAAGGTGCTTCCCAGTGGGTCCCACCTGAAGTCCCACCTGAGCAGAGAAGCCAGGGGAGGACCCCCAGGTTCTAGGTGGCACAATTAGCTTTCGCTATGTCCACACTGTGGGGGAAACAGCGGGCCCTTCGGAAATGCCAGGCGGTGTGAAACACTTCCTAACTGGGAAATGCATTTGGGGCCGAGCAGTGGGTGGCTGGCCACAGTCCCCTCTGCCAGCTGAGACACCTGGTTCCCTCATTTCCTTTGCTCTGACAGTCACAGCCATGGGGGATGCGCCGAAAGGCTCTCCCTCTACTTACAGTTCCCTGGGAGCTCTTCCTCCTGCCGAATTAACTTGGAAGACAAGTTTCCACAGACGTGACCCATCATTAAATACAACTGCAGGACGATTTTCCTCAGCTGGGGATGCTTGCGGTGGGCGGGAGACTGGGCCATCTGGCTCTCGTCACTGTCCCCACCACACGCAGCCTCCCTGTGTCTACTTTGGCACTGCTACATGTCCTCAGGCTGAGTTCCCGGCAGAAGGGACAGCAGGACAGGCGGCTTTGTCCTCTGCCCAGCCGTATCCTTGCCCCTGGCCTTGGGCACAAAGGGAGAGCAGAACCCCACCGGCCAGGCTGGCTCAGCAGGGGCCTCGGGCTTCACAAAGAAGGCAGGGTGGCCAGAGAGACGTCTCCAGCCCGCAAAGTTTCCGGAGGTCACTGCCAGGCTAGGCACCCTGGAGGCCTGGGGTCTCTGTCTAGCAAGCCCGGGGGTGAGGCCCCACAAGGCACAGACGCGCCTGGAGTCCAAGCCAGCCAGGCTGGGAGGCTGGGTGGGTTAGCGGGAGGCTCTTGCAGCCAAATGCCTCTGCCTGCACAGGGCAGGGGATGGTGGGTAATGCTCCCATGAAAACAGGTGTTTGACAGACAGGCCTCGTGCTCAAAGGAGCCGCACGCTGGTTTGAGCGAGAAAGCCGGGTTTTATTCGGTCCTGTTGTGATAGAGGAAAAAGCTGTGCTCGTCTCCGAGGGCAGCAGAGATAGCTGGGGTAAACAGGCAAGGAGCAGTGAGGGCGTCCGTAGGGGGGAAATTACTAAAAGGAGACAACGGGAGGGGGATTCTTGCTAAAGGCAGGTCGAGGAGTAGACATCAAAGTGAGGATGAGGGGCTTGGTCTGATGGCAAGGGTGGGGTGACATAGCAGGATTCTCTGCCGAGACTGGCTTAGGCGGGCCCTGGACCAGCCCTGCCGAAAAGAGGGCTCAGGGGAACCTGTCTAAAGGATTGGTCAAGAAGAGCCCTCGCCCGGCTTCAGCCTGAGGAGGGGCTCTGAGTTTGGGGGGCAGGCAGGGTTGAGCCTCAGGCTCCAGACAGAGGGTTCCCTCACCATGGCTCCATCTGGTGGGAGGGGGAAACAAGATTTATCCCTCACAGGTCCTGGAGGGTACAGGGCATGCCCAGGGCCACACAGCAAGGTGGTGGGGAGAGAGGTGACCCCAGGCTCTGCCTTTATTAGGGTCCGAGGGAGGCGTGTCTGGGGTTTCGAGGGGTCACTCAGGGGCTAACTGAAGCATAAGAGTGAGAATTACGGCTCAGGAAACCGGAGGCCGGGTCACTCAGCACCTGGTTATCTAGGTCCTCCAGGGCCGCTGAAAGGGCAGCTTCGTGGTCGCGGGGGCCTGGATCCCTACCTGGCTGTTTTGCAGGTGGCTGTACCATGCAGCTGCCAACAGTTCGTTCACAACGGACGTCTTTTGAAACGGATGCCTCGGGAACCAAAACCTAACGTCAGGCGTTTACATTTCCGATTCATCTGGGGCCCGCGCCCTGTCCCTCCTGCCAGCTCCCTGAGTCCTTCAAAACTGCCGTGGATGGTGCCAGTACATCTCTGACGCGCGCTGGCCCTGGCCGCAGCCCAGCCGCGTCCCGGGAGCATCCCCGGCTGCCCCTCCCCCATTCCCCTCCCCCATTCCCCTCCCCCATTCCCCTCCCCCATTCCCCTCCCCATCCTGCCACTCCTCTCATCACGCACACACTTAATTCATTCTTTATTCTAAGAATTGACGGCACCTGCAACCTGTGTTTTTATTAAATGTTAGATAAAATAAACTCTCTGTAATTTTCATTTTTAAAAATCGCTTCAATCAAGCCTTTTACTTTTTTCCCACTCTTTTGAATGTGGTTCTCACAGTAGCTCCCTGGGCCCACAGCATCAGCATATCTCATCTGGGAGTGTGTTAGTGATGAACATGCTCGGGCCCGCCCTGACCTGCTGAAGCAGGAAATATGGGGGTGGGGGGAGCCACCCGAATTTTAACAAGCCCCCAGGAGATTCTAATGCACGCTAGAGGTTGAGAACCACTGGTTTAGAGTAAAATTTTAGTCTCTGTTTCGAGTAAATTCACTTGAAGTTGCCAGCTATCCTTAGCTATCAAGCCCTCCTGTATTTCCTTTCTTTATGGTCATACACGTTTGAGGAGAACCCACCCTCAGGGCCTGGGTTCCCTTCAAGGAGCCCACTGGTTACATGAAGAGCAGGTGCTTCAAAAGCTACGGTTCTCCCCATGGCTGCAGAGTGGAATCACCTGGGAAGCTGCCCCAACTAAGGGTTCTGGCCCCACCCCCAGGCGGGCAGGGCCAAACGCCTGGATGTTCACATCTTCCCTTGGGTCTAAGTGTGGACAGGTGTGGAAACATGGCCCGGGAGGGGTCAGTGCCCCTCAGAGGAGAGTCTTGCCGCCCTTGGCCCATTGTAGCGGAACAGTCGCTGACAAACAAACTAGAAATTTGGGCAGATTCGACTCAGGGATAAACGCTGTCCATGCACAGCAGGGCGCGTGGCAGAACTACACCCGAGAGACCCGGAACTCAGAGCAGCTCTCACCCCAAAAACCTCACAGTGGAGCTCGTTCACCTTGACTGTCTCCCTCAGGGGACAGACCTTGGATGTCCCTTGCTGTCCTTCCAGGAGAGGTCCTGCAAGGCCCTAGGCCTCTGCCTCCCTGCCCCGCCCCTAACATCCTTTTCTCCACTAACTGCTCATCAATCATGCCGGCCACCTGGGCACACTTTGTATTGGGGGAGGGGGCGTTCAAGGACAGGCTGCCTTTAAGAGACCCAGCGTCCCTCCAATGGCTTCCAAAACGTTACAGCTCAACTTCTACCCAAGAAGTGGAAATAGAACTGGAAATCTTTTGTATTCTGGAAATAGAAAAGATTTCTTTCTTAAAAGTGCAAAGATCCCTTTTCTTTGGGATATTAAAAAAAAATTAAACTGTGTTATAGAGTAGTCTCCTGTTCAATGGCTTAGTTTATATTATCTCATACTGGAAAAAAATATCTCCAAGGTGAAAGTCAGGGGCCCTAAGTAATAAATGGGAATCAAAACAGTAGCAAAAAGCTGCGAAACAACGGCTTTACCACTGAAACAGCACCATTCCTCCCACACGCTCTGTGTTTCTACGGACCATCGGACCATCGTCCTGTTTGCCTGAGATTCAAGTTTAACTCCAGACTTCAGGGGAGGGAGAGAGATACCTGGGCCCTGGGAGATGGGCCTCTGCTGGAAGGCCTTCTCGGCTTTGTTTGTAAAACAAAACGTTCTTTGACTATAGTGAGTCAGGAAAGAAGAATTTGAAGGAGGTCTGGAAATGAAATTTCCTGCCTGCGGTTGGACTCAGCCCATCTGTCTCTAAATCTACCCCAAGGATATTCGTTGCACTGTGACCAGGCTGTCCCTGCACCCCCCAGACTCCTATGGTGTGGGCAGGTAATCTGGGAAGCAGGGCGGCTACCAGCACAGGCAGGGCTGCGGAGACGAGCCTTCGATTCTGCGGATGCCATCCCCAATTCCCCTCTGGTCTCTGCTGAGACTGGGGGATTTGGCATCTCCTGCCTGGCCTCCGTCCCTGAAGGCTTCTTAAGCAATAAGGCACTATAAATCTCAGTCCTTTTGATAGGGACAGAGTAAAGAGACAGAGTAGGTGATTAGTTAATCCCACTAAAGGATCATAAGTAAAGGAAAAAGTATGGGAGACCCCTGTAAGTTAATGATCGTTCAAGAAAGTAGGTTTGCTTAACCACAAAACCAAGCAGGCTTGCTTAGCAACAAAACCATGCAACAGAAGCATGAGACATGCCCCCAAACAATAACACAATGGTGGCATGAGACCCACATCATGCCCAGTGAGGTCAGTAAGTTAATGACTTTTAGGACATGGTCCTCTGCTCACACTAAAAGCAAAAATATAAGGAAAAGGTGACACTATACTGAAACCTGAGATGACATCATATTTTAGTATATGTTATCGCTCATTTCTATTGCACCATGACAGTGTCAGCTTGACCATGTAGGGACAAGAAAACTCCCCCACCCGACCTGGAGGAGGAACTGATGACGGAAGCGTGACGTCTACTCAAGAATGAGGAAGAAGGCGGTCTTTTTCCTCTCACCACTTTTCCTTTGATTATAAAAATGTAGCCACAAAGTTCTCGGTGCGGCACTCCCTTGCCTGACCGCTTATATCTCTCACAAGCGTCCTATACTAATAAGCTCTTTCCTAACCTGTCACCCTGCCTCTCGCTGAATTCCTTCTGCTCCGAGACAGAAGAACCTATGCACTACTGAGTACCGACCGAGATGCGTTCTGCTGGTTTCACTTTTATCTTTTGTGTCTTTCTTTGCTGGTGGGAAAGCACTAATAAGAATCCCGGGTTGTCAGCTGCCCCTGTGTGCCAGAACTTGAGACTTTCTGAAGGAAACCCAGGAAAGTCCCGGGAACACCCAGACCACTTGGTAACCTGGTTGTGGCCAGCAGAAGTGACACGGCTGCCTGGTTCCCGGGGACCTGTCAGGAATCCAAAAAAATTCCTTTATGGTTCTCAGAGGGGTCTGGAACTTTCTCAGGACCCCGCCCATTTTGTAATTAGTGGAGCCAAGTTTGGAATCTGATATTCCAATTCACCAAATGCTCCTGGCTTGGCCCCTCAAGGGACTACTTTAATCGTGAAGATTTATTTTAAGATCTTCAAACTCCAGAGCCTCCTACCTGAAGGGTGATCCCCTGACCAGACCACCTGGGAAACCGCTGGAAACAAAGACTCTCCAACCCCACCCTGTGACTCCGTCAAAACCTAAATTTACCCCATCCTCAGGTGATTCAGGACAAAGCCCTGTTCCAGAGATGGGGAGATAGAAATGGGGTATGTGAGGGGGGTGGGGTGGGGCTGGAGCCATCTCCCCCACAGAAAAATGGTCTTAATGAAAGACACAAAAAAATGGTATATTTAACCTGGTGCAGCCATTATGGAAAACAGTATGGAGGATCCTTTAAAAACTTAAAATAGTGTTATCATATGATCCAGCAATCCCACTCCTAGGCATATATCCAGAGAAAACTCTAATTCAAAAAGATACATGCACCCCAATGTTCATGGCAGCACTATTTACAATAGCCAAGACATGGAAGCAACTTAACTATCCATCAACAGATGAATGGATAAAGAAGATGTGGTATATATATACAATGGAATATTACTCAGCCATGAAAAAGAATGAAACCATGCCATCTGCAGCAACATGGATGGACCTAGAGATGATCATACTAAGCGAGGTAAGTCAGACAGAGCAAGACAAACACCATATGATGTCACTTATATGTGGAATCTAAAATATGATACAGGGAATTTCCTGGCAGTCCAGTGGGTAAGACTCCGACTTCCACTGCAGGGGGCGCAGGTTCCATCCCTGGTTAGGGAACTAAGATTCTGCCAGCCACGTGGCACAGCCAAAAAAAAAAAAAAAAAGAGTAAAATATGATACAAATGAACTTATTTACAAAACAGAAACAGACTCACAGACATACAAAACAAACTTAAGGTTACCAGAGGGGAAAGCATGGTGCGGGGAAGGGATAAATTAAGAGTTTGGGATTAGCAGATACAAACTACTATATATATAATAGATAAACAACAAGGTCCTGCTGTATAGCACAGGGAACTATATCCAGTATCTTGTAATAAACTATAATGGAAAAGAATATGCAAAAAAAAAAATAGTACATTTACCAGTGAGAACCTGCCCAAGCTAACCAAAACAGCAGGATCCTGCACTCTGGATAGAGTTTGTTTTTTCAGGTTTTGAAGGGCAGTTACATGTGTCTTTGAATAAAACCGAGAAAACAAATCAATTATTTAATTGATGATCTCTGACATGACAGAGAGAGATTTTAAAAAATTAACAGACTTTTTTGGGAGGAATTTTAGGTTTACAGAAAAATTGACCAGAAAGTACAGAGTTCCTATATGCCTCTTACCCTCTCACTGCCCCCTCAACCCCCTTTTTTTCCTATTATTAACATCTTGTATTCATGTGGGACATTTGTTACAATTGATGAGTCAATACTGACATAGTATTCTTAATTCTGAAGTCCGTAGTTTACATTAGGGTTCATCTTGGGGTTGTACATTCTATGGGTTTGGACAAATGTATGATGCTATGCATCCAGCACTATAGTATCATACGGAGTAGTTTCACTGCCTTAAATATCCTCTGTGCCCCACCTACTCATCCCTCCCTCCTCTGTAACCCTGGTAACCAGTGATCTATTTATTGTCTCCATAGTTTTGCCTTTTCCAGAATGTCCTGTAGTTGGAATCAAACAGTAGCCTTCTCAGATTGGTTTCTTTCACTTGGCAAAATGCATCGAAGGTTCCCTCCTCCATGTCTTTTTATGACTTAATATAGCTCATTTCTTCTCACCACTGAATAATATTCCATTGTCTGAATGTACCACAGTTTATTTATCCATCACCTACTGAAGGACATCTTGGTTGCTTCCAAATTTTTGTGACTGTGAATAAAGCTGTGATAAACATTTGTGTACTGGTTTTTGTGTGACCGTGTCTTCAACTCCTTTTGGTAAACACCAAGGAGTGTGATTGCTGGATTGTAAGAAACCGCCAAACTCTCTTCCAAAGTGGCTGCGCCGTGTTGTATCCCCACCAGCAATGAATGAGAGTTCCTGCTGTTCCACATGCTCCCCAGCGTTTGGTATTGTCAGTGTTCTGGATTTGAGCCATTCTAATGTGCGTGTAGTCATGTCTCATTGTTGCTTTAAGTGCCTCTTCCCTGATGACATATGATATGGAGCATCTTTTCATGTGCTTATTTGTATCTGTGTATCTTCTTTGACGAGATGTCTGTTTAGAACTTTGGCCCAGTTTTTAGTGGGGAGGAGAAATCTTTTAAAACATGGTATTAAAAAAATCCACAGCCACACAGTATATGATTCCATGTGTATGAAATGCCCAGAACAGGCAGATCCACAGAGACAGAGAGTAATTAATTAGTGGTTGCCAGGGAAGGTGCGGGTGACTGCTCCTCTGTACAGGGTTTCCTTTCCTTTTTTTTTTTTTTTTTTTTTGCGGTACGCGGGCCTCTCACTATTGTGGCCTCTCCCGTTGCGGAGCACAGGCTCCGGATGCGCAGGCTCAGCGTCCATGGCTCACGGGCCCAGCCACTCTGCAGCACGTGGGATCTTCCCGGACCGGGGCACGAACCTGTGTCCCCTGCATCGGCAGGCAGACTCTCAACCACTGCGCCACCAGGGAAGCCCCAGGGTTTCCTTTTGAGAAGATGAAGGAGTTCTGGAACTGGATAGAGGAGATGGTTGCACAACATTTTGAATGTACTAAATGCCACTGAATGGTTAACTTTAGAACAGTTAAGATGGTAAATTTCATGATATGTATTCACCACGATTTTAAAAAAAGAGAGAGAGAGAAAGCGGCCTCCATGATGAGGGTGTGAAAACACTGCAGTAAATCCAGGGCACTTGCCCAGACGGTGAGGGTCAATGGGATCTGCGTGCTGGCAGCTCCCCTTCGGACCCTCCCTCGGTACTGGAGCACCGGCTCCCAGAGACGCCCCCTCCATCTCCCCCTTCAAGATCCAGGCTGCCCCCTTGCCCCACTCAGGTCACAATCACTGCGATACATCCCTCCCTTTGTACGAGCCTGTGCCAGCAATCCAGGCATGACTCTGTCCCTCATAGAGTCACCCAAAATGCCCCAGGGCCGAAGCACCCAGTCCTCGGCAGGACAAGGCCGTCATTCACTCCTGGCCGTGGCCTTCACCAGGCACCATCCCCACTCACCTCCCACCTCTCTGCCTGGCGTTTTGGGATGTTGAAGGTCAGCTCTCCCTCCCTGGCTCCATTCAGGACCCTCAGTCATGAGGGGATGGAAGAGGGAGCTACAGCTTCTGCTTATTTGATATCCCTTTGCCACGATTAAAAACAACCCTGTGTTTAAAGAGTTCACTGTAAAACCAAAGAGGTCTGAATTGAAAATGACATGTTCCTGGAGCAAAAGGCAAGACGCAGGCCCAGCTCCCACACCACTCCTCAACACGGCTCAGTCCATCTCCAGCCGGAGTGGAATGTCACTTCCTCAGCTCCTCCCTGGGGCTTGGCCCCCCTCCTCACTGAGTACAGGGCTTCCTGGCTCACCCGGGGAGGGTCCCGCTCTGAGGACACTCACCAGCTGTTGCCCATGTTGAGCCCCTCTCTGCAGCCAGCTTGGCTTCTCCGGGAAGGAGCGTTTGCAGAGGACCAGCACGGACCCCGCCGCTGGGCACTTATCCACTGGCCGATGCTCTGCCTTTGCTTCCCTGAATCCTGCGAGGCCTGTGCTTCTGATCCCACAGTAGAGATGGCAGGGGGCCGGGAAGGGCATGCCGGACCCCCAAGGCACTAGGTGGTGTGCCCTTGTCACTGTTAACCGGTGAAGACTGAGGTACATCCCAACACCCCTCGGACTGTGAGGGTCCCAGGGTGATGCACCTGACTCTCTGGGCTTCACTCAGTGCAGCCACCCCCAGATGTTGAAGCTAGAACAGCTTCCTTCTCCTGGCCCCTAACCTAGACCGCCCAGTCCCTGAATCCTTTCTTCAGCCCCCAATCCCCACCCCAAGCCTTTGCCTTGGCCGCCAGTGGCCCCGGGCCCTGCACGGCCATGCCCGGCCATGCCCAGTTGGTCTCTTTCCTGGTCTTCTGCCCAGACGCTGAAGGAGATGACTTTCCCATTTTCCAGGGGCGTGGCCCTGTGGAGACAGAGCCGGTCTCATCACCTGTAACTCACAGGCCTCCTGGTTAAATGGTTTTCTGAGGGGGGAGAACACAATTACGTGCTGTGCTGGGAACACTGCGGTTGCATCTGTGGAGACTGGGTTTCCTGAAATACAAAAACCCTGAGCTCTCGGCCTCTCCCAGTCTTACCAGGACTTCACAGAGGCAGGCCTGCTACAAGAGTCCCCTTTAAGTTCACAGCCCACCTTAGGGGTCTTGGGGGCCAGCACACTTTTTCTGTAAAGGACCAGAGAGTAACTAGTTTAGGTTTTGGAATCTAGATGGTCTCTGTGTCAACCGCTCAACTCGGCCATCGTACTTCTGAAGCCACCACAGACAACATGTGGATGATGGGTGTGGCCGTGTTCCCATAAAATGCTACTTCCAAAATCAGGCAGAGGGGCCTGATTTGGCCTGCAGACCTTATGGCTGACCCCTCCCTAGAGAAAGGAGAAGGGAAGATATCGACCAGCTTCATTTTCCTTTATTCATGAGTTCAAGATCCCTCAAGAAGGGGCAGCCCACGAAGGCCCTGCTCCCCTCACTTTGCTGGGGGACATCCTTGACAGTGTGTCCCCCAGTAGATATGTTTGTTTCTGAATTATAGCCATGTGCTATAGTACTGATAGATACTTTACGAAACCTACAAAAAGAGAACATTTAAAAGGATGACAAGGGTGAAATGAGCTATTTAAATTTTTTAAAAATCTAATTTGTTAGAAGTATAAGAAACTTTGTAATTAAAAATACTTTAAAAAAATTTATTAAACTATTGCTGATTTGGTGGTATGAGTTGTTTTTAAGGCATTTTTTTAAATTTACGAGTTTTTAGTATATGTGCTGCTGAAGCGAGCACAAAATTTAGGGGTTAACATACAACATTGTATTAGTTTAATGGGTACAATGTGACGAGATATATATATATATATATATATATATATATAGAGAGAGAGAGAGAGAGAGAGAGAGAGAGAGAAATGATTACCACAGGAAGGTTAATACCTCTATCACATCACATAATTACCATTTTTTGTTGTGGTGGTAGTGAAAATATTTAAGATCTACTGTCTTAGCAACTTTGAAGTAAAGGATACAGAATTGTTAACTGTAGTCACCATGCTGTACATGAGCTCCCCAGAACTCACCCATCTTCTAACTGGAAATTGGTACCCTGTGACCAACCTCTCCCCTTTTCCCACCCACAGTCCCTGGGAACCGCCATTCTACTCTCTGCTTCTACAAGTTTGGCTTTTTTAGATTCTACATATAAATGAGATCATACAGTATTTGTCTTTCTCTGTCTGACTTCTCTCAGCATAATGCCCTCAAGGTCCATCCATGTGGTCGCACATGGCAGGAATTCCTTCTTTCTCGTGGCTGAATAACATTCCAGCGTGTATGTGTGCACACCACATCTTCTTTATCCAGTCATCGGCGGACAGACACTTAGGTTGTTTCCATGTCTTGACTACTGTGAATAATGCTGCAGGGAACACAGAAGTTCAAATACCTCTTAGAGACTGATTTCATTTCCTTCCAATATATCCTCAGAATTGGTGTTGCCGGATCATGTGGTGGTTTTCTTTTTAATTTTTTGAGGAAGCTTCATACTGCTTTCCATAGTGTCTGCACCAATTTACATTCTCACCAACAGTGTGTAAGTGTTCCCTTTTCTCCACAGCCTCACCAACGCTTATCTCTCATCTTTTTGATAACAGCCATCCTAACAGGCAGGTATGAGGTGATATTGCACTGTGGTTTTGGTTTGCATTTCCCTGGTGATTAGTGATGTTGAGCACCTTTTCATGTACCTGTTGGCCATGTGTACGTCTTCTTTGGAAAAATATCTATTCAGGTTCTTTGCCCATTTTTTAATTGGATTATTTGCTTTTCTGCTATTTATTTGTATGAGTTCCTTATATATTTTGGATATTAATCCAGGGACTCTTCTAGTGTTATTTTAACCATTTTGTTGAATATTTAAAAATGTAACATCTTCCCATTAGTTTACAAGAAAACCTGACCAACACGAGGGGAGATAGAAATTTATTAGCCAAATTTTTTTCTTTTTTTTCTTTTTTGGCTGCATTGGGTCTTCATTGCTGTGCGCGGGCTTTCTCTAGTTGCGGTGAGCAGGGGCTACTCTTTGTTGCGGTGCACGGCCTTCTCACTGCGGTGGCTTCTTTTGTTGCAGAGCATGGGCTCTAGGTGCATGGGCTCAGTAGTTGTGGCTCGTGGGCTCTAGAGCACAGGCTCAGTAGTTGTGGCACACGGGCTTAGTTGCTCCGCGGCATGTGGGATCTTCCCAGACCAGGGCTCGAACCCATGTCCCCTGCATTGGCAGGATTCTTAACCACTGCGCCACCAGGAAAGCCCACCAAAATTTTTAAAATTGCATAACTGGGTGGCTTAAAACAACAGAAATTTATTTCTCACAGCTCTGGGGATGGAGGTGCCAGCAGCTTTGGTTCTTGGTGAGGGTCCACTTCCTAGTTTGCAGACAGCTGACTTCCTGATAAGTCCTCACATGGTAGAGAGACTAAGAGCAAGCTCTTAGGTGTCTCCTCTTATTAGGGCACTAATCCCATTATGGGAGCCCCACCCTCATGACCTCACCTAACCCTCATCACCTCCCAAAGGCTCCACCTCCTAACACCATCACATTGGGGGTGAGGGCTTCAACATATGAATTTTAACGGGACCCAATTCAGCCCATAACAGCCAGTAAGACAATCGTGGACATAAAATGGGATCATAAAAAATCATCTAAAAGAAAGCAGGAATAGGGAACAAGAGAACAGATGGGACATGTTGAAAACAAATAGAAAGATGGTGGGTTTCAATCCATCCTATCAATGATTACAGTAACCATCCCCCTCCCAGTACGAGCCAGGCCTCAGCTGAGAGTGAAAAGGTGGGGTGGGAGCCTGAGAGACCAGGAAGGAAACTAGGACCAAGGAGAAGGTTTTTAGTGGATGAGAGAGACAAGTTACGATTTAGAACTTTGGGCTTTAATGTCCAAAAATGAGACACTTCTGACGTTGAAAAGCAACCCACAGAGCTATGGAACCCGGCCAGGGAAATGTAGAGCTTTAGTACAATGGGGCATTACAGTGGAAAAGGGGCAAAGGTATAGGTCAGCTGGAGAGGCAGTGTCATTACAGACCTCGGGCTGGAAGACACCCACCTGTTCCTGGTCCTAGAAGATCTGAGGGTTCCCGAGCTCAGACCCGCAGACAGTGACCATCCCCCCTACAAGGTAAATGGAAAGGCTTGCCAGTAAGGAGCAAAGCTGATCTGATGTTGTTTCTATCTTTGGATTTGCAAAGCAGGTGACACCGAAGGTTTTACAAGATGGGCTCTTTCCTTGGCGCTCTGTTCACCGTTGTTTAACACCCATGGGTGGCCACTCTTGTGAGGTCCTGGGCTGGGGGTGGTTGGAACTGGTTTCCAAAACTGTAAGTGTGTTTATGAAAGAGGAGGGATGGGCTGGCCAGGGTCGAGAAAGAGGGCAGGGCCTCTCAGATCCGAAGAGCTGACCCCTCAACCCCATGGTGCAAGCATCTTGCAGGCTTCTTCTGACAGTCATTTCCACTGGGGCAGGGGAGCTCCCTGCCACCTTGGCGGAGCCAAAACTGATCCCAGAGGAGCCAGGAGGCATGTGGCTCAGCTCACTCCCCCAACACGCGTGCTGCCCCCACCAAGGGCTACCAAGGGCCCTCTCCAGGAGCCCTCCCTCCACCGGGACAAAGGTAGGGAGGGTGAGGGCCACGGAGTCTGGGACTCCAGCCCCAGAACTGTGAGCTCCAGGGCTAAAGCCCACCCACTAGTGTTTCGCTCATTCCTGAATCCCCGGCACCTGGCACGGTTCCTGGAATAGAGTTGGCTCAAGAAATATTTGAGATGAATTAATTGCTAATTAATAAAAAGTGAAGCAGAAACCATGACTGAAACCTAACAGTCCATTAAAAATGTGCAGCATTTACTCGCCAGCCCTGGAACACTAGATACTGAGGAGGAAGCCCTCGGGGCTTGAAAGCAGGGAGGGGGCGGGGTGAGGAGCACGAGGCACCTGCTTCAGGTGCAAAATTTAAGGGAGTCCCCAACACTCAGGGATCAAGATAAACGATATGCAATGCAATACTTGAAGAATATCAAAGTGAATGCAAATAACGCGTGATAACAAAATATCCAAATTCCAAATAAAGACAGGATAAGCAGCGGTGCTACATTACGATGTAGCGCAGGAGAGACTGACTTGAAGACACTTGAGCAGAGGATTGCAGGAATGAGGCAACCTAACTGGGTTTCCTTCCCCTCCGCTCCCAGCCCCAAGCTCCCAGGCTTTTCTGAGCTAATTGGCTAGAGAACAGTGGGTGTCTGACAGGGGGAAAGGGGTTCCTGGGGCTCAGTTTAGTCCCCACAGAGAGGACTGGGGCAGGTCTCATCTGTAGCTACTGGGGAGATGACCATGATGCAGCCCTCTGTCCCCACTCCAGGGTGTAGAGCCACCCCGCACCTGGGCCTGTGAGTCTGTTTCCAGGCGTTCAGTGGAATCAGCTCCCCGGGGCACTATGCCCATGACAGCGCCATGTGTTTGGAGAACATGCCTGGGAGCCGGCGTTTGGAGAACATTCTCATTACAAGAGATCAAACATACAAACAGCAACAGCCAGACCAAATATGACAAGAGAACTCTGACTACAACCCCTGCAGCAGTCAGGCCAAAATGGCCAGGACTTGGCCAGGGACTGCCAGCTTCCCTTTGCCCCTGCTTTCAACTCAGGACCAACCTGGCAAAAACAAATATGCCCCCTAACCAATCACAAAGGGTGTCCTGCTTGTAATTAGCATGCCAGCTCCCCTACGCCAACAGCCTCCAGTTGTGGCTCACCCAAAGCCTTGCCTTTGCTCTGCCAGAAGCTTTCTACTGCTCTGGCTGCCACCCATCTCTCTCCCTCCCTCCATCCATCTCTCCATCCATCTCTCTCCAAACGCAGGTGATTGGACTGACTCCCTGTCCTGGCCAGCTCTGAGGAAGCAGCCTGTGCTCTTCTTGTTGGGATCCGCTTAGCTTACAGGAGCGTGGCCTGGGGCACAGGCTCTGTCTTGGGTGCTGGTCTCTGAGTGGCTGAGCTGGTGAAGTAAGTGCTCTGAGGGTCCTGGGCTGCTCCCTCTACCCAGAACAGCCCCCCGCAACTTACTGGAAGGGATGCGGGGCGCTCCTGAGAGGCAGGATGGCGTCATGGGTAGGAGCCCAGACACGTAGCCAAGTGGCCAGGGTTTGCAGCACCAGCCTGCCTGCAGCCTTGGTCAGCCAGCCTCTCACGCCTCATTTGAAAATGGGGGACAATGAAAGAGCCCCCTCAAGGCGCAGCACGTGGATTAACAATGGATGCTAAGTCTCACCTATTATTATCATTTGTCTCCATTTTACACGTTGTCAAGTGGAACAATAAACTCACATGTTCTCATGGAGTGTTATTTTCACCCTGAAAGCTAAAAAGTACAAGGTCCCTGCTTTCACGGCAGCCTTTAGGCATCCCTGACACTCTATTTCCAGCCCTTTGTGCACATTCTTAGATTTTGTTCTTTTCCTTCACAGTCGAACACCCGGTCAACTGGGGTGATGCCAATGAGCACATTATTGTTGTTAAAAAAATTGCTAATTGCAGCAAGACTAATGGTTTCCCGGGTTGTCTGCATTGTACTAAGTCTACAGGACCCCAGCGCCCTCCCTTGAAGCTGCTGCCCGCCGAGTTAAAATGAGCCCAGCGAGAACATTCCTTCCTCCTCCCGTTTAAGCATGAGGGGTGGTGGGTACCTGGCTTAACCTTAGTGTTTTCTGTTACCTTTTGTTCTTCCTCGGGTTCTCTCTGCTCCCATCTCCGTTCAGAAATTCCCCGGGGCCCGTCCACGTGCTTCTGCTTCCGGTTCAGAGATCCCAGGCCCTCAGTGTTGACCTGACCCACAGGTGTCAATGCATGGGTCTCAGTTCTCATCCTGCGTAATAAGAAGCTTCCTGTTAAAATACAAACGTATTAACGATAAGGACAACCATGCACACTTTTCCACAGATGGGTTTACATCACCATTTAGAACCCCAAGACACCCAGCCAGGGGGTGGGGAACCCAACCAACTCAGCAATCTCATCCCCTGCCCTGCTTTAGTTTTTCCCATAGAACGTATCACCTTCTAACACAGTGTTTAATTTACTTATTTATTATGTTTCTCCATTGTCTCCCTCCATTAAAAGTATAGTTTCATGAGCTAAAGCAGTGCCTGGCGCATAGTAAGTGCTCAAGAAATATTCACAGAAGGAATCCATGAGTCATCCATGGCGTGCATGGTCCATGCTCAGTGACAGCCTGAGACTGCTTGTCCTGGGCCTGTGGTGAGCACAGAAATTGCAAGCCAATGTCCAGACACTCTGATAGCTCCATGGCATCTAACTGCATGGTCATTTTTTTCTGGTGGTTCATCTTTATCGTGTTTTATGAAAGCATTAGTCGCCTAATGGATTGGAAATTAATAACAAAGCAAAACAACTGGTCCTTTGCCACAGGTAATTTGAGAAGCACCAGACTAGCAGGCAAGAGGTCTGAGGGCCTGGGACACAGGAAAAGTGCATTTCTAAGGTACAAGTTTAAGTCAAGAGAGTCCAGAGCTGGGATGCTGTGTGCAGAGCGGCCACAAAGGCCCGGGGCAAGCAAGCCGGGGATTAAAATCCCTGTTGGTCAACAAGTCAGTAGCAAATGGTGAAGTCTCTTGTCTTTGTGGCATCAGGGAGTTTAGCAAATGCAAATTTCAAGGACGGGTCAATATAAAAGGGCTCATTCTGCAGGGACAGAGTGTGTCTGTGTGGCACTAACCTAGATGCTTCTGGGAAGGTATTTTGTAGATGTGATAAAAGCCCATAATCGATTGGCTTTACATAAGGGAAATGGCCTGGATAACCTGGGTAGTCCTCGCCCAATCAGCTGAAAGACCTTAAAAGCAGAGCTGCGGTTTCCCTGTAGAAGAAAGAATTCCATGTGTGGCCAACAGCTTCGGCCAGTGCCCCAAATTTCCAGTCTGCCTATTTCCCGGCCCTATGAATTCAGACTTGCTTAGCCAGCCCTCACAATCACATAAGTCAATCCCTTGCAATAAGTCTACACACACACACACACACACACACACACACACACACACACACCCTGCTGGCCCTGTTTCTCGGGTTGAACCCTGATTGACACAGAGTGTATTAGCAACTAGGGCGAAGTTTTGGTGTGGTCAGAATACCAGAAAATCACTAAAACCTCTAACTTCCATTTATCCAAATATAACTGTCACTAGAACTCCTGCATTGTGGAGTAAGAAGCTGAACTTTCCATTTTCTCTATCCTTGGCAGCAAAGCATGGTCGTATTTTGTACCGAGGACACATCTTCTGCAAGTGCATAGCAGCCAGGATCGAAGACCACAGCCCAGCAAAGCTAATCCCGGTAGCTCTCTCTGGACCTAGTGTGGGCCATAGACCCAGCGTAGGATGTAAGGCCATTTCTCAACATCTTAGTGAAACGAGATTCTGAGGAGGAAACTGAGGCACAGAGCGATGGGGTACCCTTCCCTAGGGCACTGAGCTAACAGGGAGGCAGGGCTGGTCTGCGGGCTGAGTTCTCATTTATAATAGACTGGATGATCCCTAAGAGCCTCCTACCTCTGCATCCTGGGGTTCGGTCCACGAGACACCAAACTCAGCATCAAATAGCAGCTGTCTGGTCTGGACAGCGAGCTTTTGTTCTGTGAGCTTCATGACTGTTGTGATGCCGCCTACCCTGGAATCGCTGAACAGGCTTTGAGAACCTCTGAATTTTTTTTTTTTTTTTTTTTTTCTGCGTTACGCAGGCCTCTCACTGTTGTGGCCTCTCCCGTTGCGGAGCACAGGCTCCGGACGCGCAGGCTCAGCGGCCATGGCTCACGGGCCCAGCCGCTCCGCGGCATGTGGGATCTTCCCGGACCGGGGCACGAACCCGTGTCCCCTGCATCGGCAGGAGGACTCTCAACCACTGCGCCACCAGGGAAGCCCCCAACCTCTGAATTTTAAATCGACTTGATGAAGCTTCAAGACTGACCTGGGAGCACAGCTCTTGTTAGCATGTGCCTTAAAACCGCGGAGCGTTTTTTGGCATTTAAAGGTGCTGGGAGTGACCCAATCTTTCAAGGGCCAGTATTGGGTATATTTTCCCAGTGCTGGGTTTTAGCTCTTTTACACACGTATCCTGGGTTTGTCTCTCTAATGCACAAACGCACCAACAGTCGACTCTGACCTCAGCACCTGGCACTTCACTCTGTCTTTGCCCCGGAAACATGGGGAAATGCCTGCCCCATGGGAAAGCTTGGGGAAAGCTGCCGATCGCCAGTGGGGCTTCTTTCACACGGGAACCAACCGCACGTGGGCATGGAAAACGGCTTCAGAAAAGCCAACCTGGGGCCCTCCCAGGACCCAAGACACACTGTGGTCTGTGGTCTGCCTGCTCATGGTGGGAGGGGTCTGAGGCTCTCCCCTCCCCCCAACCCTTTCCATTAGCTAGAGAACCTGCTTCTGCCCCTCTTCAGTGATTTGCAAAAACAGCCACAACTCTCAAGAGTCAGATAAGTCAAGTTACGCGAAGGAATGTTGAAATACACAAAGCAGTCCGTTTGCTTTGAATATACAGCTATTTGACATAAACCATGAAACCGAGAGGAAATCTCCAACTTTCCAAACGTGAGGAAGGAGGTGCAGGGAAGGAACCCCAGCCTGACCACACGCTCTCCTTGGAGGGAGCTGGCTGGCTGGGTCATTCCATCTGGAGGAAGCAGGAAGTTATGGAAACCAGATGCCCTGGGGACCCCTCGGAAATCAAAACAACGATAAAATGGGGGAGCAGAACTTTCCTTTGCAGACGGCCCTGGATTTTGTCATACAGGCTGGAGAGAGTTCCTGATTGATGTTTACGTCTGTAAGTCATTTTCAGGGTGTTTATAAAACTGAAGGGGAGAGAACAGCAGAAGCACAACACATGCTGGGTCTTTAGAATAAAAATGGATCATCTTCTACCTGGAATGTGGTTAATGCTTTAAGTTGAGCAATCAGGGGAAAACCTAGAGTCGAGATCTGGAAATTTCATTTCTTCCCAGTCTGGTCTTTTCGTAAGGATTTTGTGCTTTGAGGGTGGTTCCTCTGAGTCTCCCAATCTCTCTCCACTTCCTTGTGGAGCAAAGTGATAATGGGGAAAACCAAAGTAGAAAACACCTATCAGTGTTCTTCCCCAACCAGGGCAGAAGGGGGAACCTCTGGGCTTCAGACTGTGAGTTCACCTGTTGTGATGGTTAATTTTATGTGTCAACTTGGTTGGGCTAAGGGATGCCCAGATAGCTGGTCAAACATTATCTCTGGGTTTGTCTTTCTGGAAGAGATGAGCATTTGAACTGGTGGACGGAGGAAAGAAGATGGCCCTCCCCGATGTGGGTGGGCATCACCCACTCTGTGGAGGGTCTGAGTAGAACAAAAAGGCAGAGGAAAGGTGAATTTGCTCCCTGCTTGAGTGCAGACGTCCACCTCCTCCTCCCCTCAGACATCTGATTCTCAGGCCTTCAAACTCAGTCTGGGACTTACACCATCGGCCCCCCGGTTCTCAGATCTTCAGACTTGGACTGAACATCTCCAGCTTAGTTTAGTCACCAGCTTAGTTTAGAGGCTGGAGAAGGCCTGGAGCCTGCCTTACTACCCTGCCGGGATGGGTCCGTGAAGCTTGTGCATCATGATGACCTGCAGTAAATTAGGCAGAGAGGCTGGAACTGCCTGGGCAGAGCATTGAGGTAAGGGACAGAGGGCTCAGGGAAGGGGCAATGTTAGGATGACTTTGCTGTGTGAGATGAAAGAACTTACCACCTGACTGTGTTCCCCAGCAAAGCTCAAGGGACACCCCCTTTACAAAAGCAATAGGAAATGCATTGGTGAGAGGGGCATGGACATGTTTGAGAGGCTCCAGGCTGGCTGTCCTCTGTGGGCCTGCAGTCTACAGTAGGGGTCCAGCCATGGGACTGGGCTCCCCAGTGTCAGTGAAGATGCTGATGTGATTACAGAGTGGAGAAGGCAGGTGGCAGTCCCCACTGGACAGTGGTCAGGTAGACATAACAACTATAATGGACAGCAAAGCTAAAAGGCCATTGGGATGGGCAGGGAATTAGTGGAACCAAGACAAAAATCTAGAGCTGGTGAAAAATCTAGAGCTGGTGGAAAATCACGTTGGGTCAGTTTCATGCACCAAGAGTCCACTGATGAAGGGAGGACGCTGGTCCTCCTGAGAAAGAGCCTCTGCACTGGCACCACAGCTGTTTATGATAAAGGCCCCTTAACTCTTCCTTAAATGGACTTACAGCCGTTTATCAGAGTATTCACTGGGAAAAGGGGGACACCCCGAATTTTGAGGGCTGGTGGATATCGAGTCTGATGGTGACACCAAGATACCTGAAATGCTATTGATTCTTGCCACCACCTGGAGGGCTCTGAGATGGATTGGACGTGACGTGAGGAACGAGTGGATCTGAGCAGTGCGACGGGTGAACTGTATCACACCCTCTGGCGTCTTCTTCACATCCTGGTGGTCCACCTTCCAGCCACAAGCTTCATGGCCTTGTAGCCTGACAGTACTTTGCCTCTCCTGCACTGTGTGTCTCTCACACTGAGACGTCTCTGAAGACACAGCAAAGGATACCTGTGGGAAACCACACGGCACTCAGGCAGGTGCGAATCTAGGGGTTCAGGGGCATGAACCAATCCCCCATGGGGCCAAGACTGGCCAGTGGGAAGACAGCCACTGATGGAATAGCATGAAGTTGCTGTCATGGGGGAATGACCAGGAATGGGATTAACAGACAGTTAGTTAAAGGGATGGAGCTGACTTTGGAAACTGGAGGAAAGGTGATCCATGTTATAAAGTGGCAGAGAACTTGGCTGAATGTGTTCAGTGTTTTATGGAAGGTGGAACTTATGAGCAATTAAATTGGATGTTTAGAGGATGAGATGGCTTCTCACGGGGCTCAGCAACCGGGTATAGAAACGCAGGTGGACAGCTTGTGGCACTGACCTACTGCTGAAGGTTTTCTGATAAAATATAGAAGAACCACGGCATAAAGGATTTGAGAATGTTGAATGGCCAGAGAGAGGCTTTGCTTCAAGGAAGACTTTCTGACCCCCTCCCTCCTTCCAAATAAGTGACCACTGGCCCCTCTGGTCTAAACACAATGTACACAGGCTCCCATCATGTCCTGATTCCCCTGTCCTGGAATGCTGTCCATGTGCCTTTGGGAGCAGGGACACTGCTTTCCCCACTGAACTCTAACTGCTCAGCACACTGCCTTGGATACGGAAAAAGCTTAAACGGTCGTTGAATTAACAAATAGAATATTAAGTAGTAATTAGGTGTTATTACATGTATGGACGTGGCAAGAATAGTTTTCACAACAGGTCAAATCCCAAAACGTATAAAAACCAACGGTGCACAGGCCAGACAATATGTAGACCTGGAAACGTGCCATAAAAGACAAAGAAAACCTAGCTTCTGCCATGTAGAAATCAAGTCTGTAGCTATAAGTCTGGGTTTTGCTTGTTTATATATTTCTTGCTATCGTTAAACATTTCTGGGGAAGACTTAAAGCACAAGAGCTACTACCTTGCAATGCTAGGGAGAAACTGCAGAAGCCAAGGATGGTTTGTGGCTTAGGAAAAAAAAACGTTCTATCTATCGTGCTGCTTCCCTTCACTGTCTGCATAATAGGACATCTCCAGAATGACAAAAATCTCAGAGGGAAAGGTTGCTCCCTAATTACTAGGTCCAGGGAATGTTGCCTAGAAATAAGCTCAAATTAGGGATGATCTTTTAGGTGGATTCCAAACAAATGCTGAATTTGCTAATTATCTAACCTGACTTGCTTGCTGTATTGGATAGCCCCTGCTTCCCGCAGATTCTGGAACATTCTGGCTTTCCTCCAACCCTTCTGGTTCCCCTTTCTCATGGCCTTACGGACTCTTCTCCTTCCCTTCCCATAGCTGTTGGCGCCTCTTGACAGTTAATGCCCATCAAGGGAGAAAGTACCGGAAGCCTCCCCTGAGGGAGGAGCAGCAGGGCTAGCAGGGGTCCGGCAAGGAGTCAGAAGACGGGTCTTCCTCGGCCCTTCCCTTCCCGTTGGTGGCTCCCTGCTACGCCCTCGAAGGAGGGGTCTGGAGCCAGTGACTGCCAGGGTCTACTCTGTTCCCAAAGCGCCCCCCCTCCACATCCCGCGGTGCTGAATGCAGACACTGAGAGAGCGCTCCTGATGCTGGGTCTCCCGTTGCCATGGGTACAGCCAGAGGGTGACAGCTCTTCTGAAATCCCAGGCGTGAGATAATATGGCCTCAGAGCAAATGCGGGAGCGTGTCCTCCTGGCTAAAGTGCCCCAGAGAATCAGCTTCATGGGACTGGCTAAATGACATGGAACATTCTGCTTTTTTCCTGCCATTTTCACAGGTGATGGAGGGCTGAGCTGTCAGCTGTTTCATCAGCCTCCTAGCGCCACTTCTGTGACCCGTGGCCCCACCCCATCCGCACTTCCCCGGCGATGCAGCAGCTGGTCTTCAGCTACCTCACCGTCCCCTTGCAGAGGCAGCCAGGTTTCAAAGGGAGGAAAATGCCCACCTGCCCGAAATCTCAGCAAAAGCCTCTGTGTCACAGTCTCTTATCATTTAAATAACGTCCTGGGGTATTAAAAAGAAACCCCATAAACATATATATAAGTCACCCGGAGAGCAACACTTACAGAAAGGGTCAGAGTGCAATATCAGTGACCATCCAGCCCAAACCTATCCGGGCAGAACAGGCCAGGCCAGGTGCGTCTCCAGAAAGAGAGAAGGGAACCAGGAAGGACGCAGCACAGGGGACCACAATGCAGAGGCCGGACCTGGGAGCCCCTGACGGACCCCGGACCGCAAGGGTGAGAGATGGGCAGAGCCAAAACATCCCGCTGAGGAATCACCCCCTTCCCCATTCAGGTGTCAAAAGTATGCCCAGGACCCGCGGGGGTAAGGGGGACTTCAGTCCTCTGATCACATGGTCAGCCCTGGGCTTTGCCCTATGGCTGTCACACAATGCCCACAAAGGCAGCCCAAGGGCCACACAGGCTGACCCAAGGGAGTAACTGAAAATGAAGGGAAATGGCCCCCCTCCCCACCCCATGCCCATGAGTCAAGCCCATGGCCAGTGCAGCAGGTGAGAGATGAGGTGACCCCAGATATGTGTACATTTTTTACCGCAATTTTAAAAAATTAATGTAATACATGAACAACCATTGAATTGTACACTAAATGGGTGAATTATATGGCATGTGAATTACATCTCAATGAAGTTTTTCAAAAAAAGATATGTCCAAGTCCTGTCTGCCTAGAACCTTACATGACCTCATTTGTAAAAAGGGTTTTTGCAGATGTAACTAAGTAAAGGATTCTGAGTTGAAACCCAACTCCATTTAGGGTGGGGCCCAAATCCAAAGACTGGTGTCCTTATAAGATAAAAGCAGAGGGAGATTTGAGACACAGACCCAGATGAGGCCATGTGAGGATGGAGACAGAATTGGGGTGATGTGGCCACAAGCCAAGGAATGCTTGGGGCCACCAGAGGCTGGAAGAGGCCTGGCAGGACCCTCCCCTACACCTCCAAGGACAGCACAGCCCTGCTAACGCCTTGATTTCGGACTTCTGGCCTCCAGACTGTGAGATGTTTTAAGCCCCCCAGTTTGTGGGGCTTTGTTGGCAGCCCCAAGAAGGGAGAGCCATCAGGAGTGACCAGAACTGGCCAGGTGTAGTGGAGGGAACCATCAGCCTGCCCCAGGACCAGGCATGGGGGGCGGAAAGCAGCCCTGGGCAAGTGTCTGAGGCCGCCGACCTGGAAGAGGGTATTAGAGATGAAAAATCTGGGCCCCAGTGACGTGGAAATCTATCTAGTCATGAGCCCAGATGGGAAACTGAAGATTCTGATTTTAAAAAGACAGTATTCCCAGGGGCAAAGATTCAAAATATTTTGAAGAAGAACACTCCACAATTTGAGGTCTTTAGAAGAATTATAAGAACAGCATTTTTAGACTTTAAGTGGGGATTTCTGTGTGTTTACACTTCAGTTTTGGGAATCACGAAGATAGCGATCTGAATGGAGATCTGGAAATACAGTTTCCAATCTGGTTTTGCTTGGCCTGACGGTTCCCAAACAAGCCTCAGGACTTACCATTTTGGCCAGATTCTTCGCTGGTCTCCCAATTGTCATATGGATGAACGTGATCGTGGGGGAGCGCCGTCCCCTCACCAGCCCCAGCAGCAGAGTTGCCTGGGTTACACCACCCCACAGAGATGCAAACCCAGGAGCTTCATCGGTCTGGTGTCTGTGCATGTGGTTCTCAGAAGAGAAGCAGGATGACCCACTGATCCAAACACACGCCTGGGACAGGAGGCAGCTTCTATTCACGAGTGGACGCGGGAGGGCAGTGAGCCCAGTGGCCTCGGGCTCCCACTCCCCAGCCACATCGCCGGGAGACTCTCTGCCGCTTACCTGCCGGGTGAATTGCTCACATCACTACACCTGTCTGGGCCTGCACTGCAGCTGTGGGGCCGAGGCACCGGGCAGGGCTGGCTCTGGGCTGTTGAGAGGTTAAATGCATTGGAGCCTGGCCTGGCTTGGGATGAGCTCCATCCGTGTTTGTCCTTGTTCTCATGATATCACTAAGGTCCCTCTGTGCTGAGCGGAAGGCTGGAGGCCCGGCATTCCTGAGTCCCCCTGATGGCACCTGCACAGCAGATTCTGCCTCTTTTGCTCCGCAAGTGAGCAAATGGAGGCCTGGCCGGCTCACACCTGTTGCAGGTGTGACACTTGCAGGGCCCTGCTTTTCTCTTCCCTGGGGTCCGCCTGCCCGCGAGGCCTCTTGGGGCACATGAGCCAGGATTTGGGAACGTGTACGGAGCTTGCAAACAACCAGAGACTCTTTAAGGCAAACCAAGGGGTCTCGGTTTCCTCATTCTGTCCACCCCACAGGGCTGACCAGGGCCCGCTGTGCTGAACGGAGGGAGTGGGCCAGGAGGGGCCCAAGCATCCCCAGCCCATCCGACACATCCTGCCTGACCAACCAATGACCCAGCAAGCGGACACCCTCTTCCTTTGGAAAAGAGGAGACAAGAACCTCAGAAAGCTGATTTCAGATACCTGAAGAGTCGTTCAAAGGAAGCAGGGTCAGGCTGCCTCGATGGCTGAAACAGCGAGAATGCGGCCCATAGGAAAAGCGTCAGGAAGGCCAGCTCGCCCCCAGTGAGGGGGATTCTTCTCACACTCAGGCTGTCAGAGGACGCAGGGAGACAGACGGGCTCAGGGAGAGGGTTTTACTCATCCAGGGCCATGGCTTTCAGATTAGCAACACCTTTTGGGGAAAAAAAAGGAAAAAATTCACTGGACTTCATCAAAATTTTAAATGTTTGCTCTTTCAAAGACCCTGTTAAGAAGATGAAAAGGCAAGCTAAGACTGGCGGAAAGTATCTGCAAAGCACGTATCCAGTATCTAGAATAGATAAAGAACTCTCAACACTCAACAGTAAAAAAAAAAAAAAAAAAAAAAATCCAATTAGAAAATAGGTCAGAAAATGAAGAGATATTTCACTGAAGAGGCAAACAGATGGCAAATAAGGACATGAAAATACATCCAACATAACTAAACCATTAGGGAAATGAAATATTAAAGCCAAAAAGAGCTATCACTGCATACTTATTAGAACACCTAAAATAAAAAATAATGTTAATGCCCAGTGCTGAACGTGCAGAAAAACTGGATACCTTCTACATGGCCGGTGGGAACGTAAAATGGCATAGTCTCTTTGAAAAAGTTTGGTAGTTTCTTTAAAATCTAAACAGACAGTTATCATATGACCCAACAGCCGTAGTCTTGGGCATTTATCCTAGAGAAAGAAAACTTATGTCCACATAAAAACCTTATATGATTATTTAGAGCAATTTTTATTCAGAGTAGCCAAAAAGTAGAAACAAGCAAAATGTCCTACAGTAGAAGTAGGACGGGTAAACAAACTCGTGCATCCATACTGTTGAACGGCGCTTAACAGAAAGAGGGAAGGAATTACTGATGTATACCACAACGTGGATGGATCTCAGGAGCATTATGCTGAGTAGAAAGGCCCATCTCCGAGGGTCACATAGAGGATGATTTTATATAATTTTGTCAAAATGACAACATCATAGAGATGGAAAACAGATCAGTGCTTGCCAGGGATTACAGGTGGTAGGGGACAAGGTCATGGGTGTGACTATTGAAAGGATGTCTGTGAGGAGATCTCTGTGGTGAGGGAACACTCCTGTATCTTGATTGTGGTGGTTACATAAATTTATACGTCTGATAAAATGAGAGGACTATACATACATTTTATGAGTGTTAATTTCCTGGTTTTGATATTATACTACAATTACGTAAGATGTAACCACGGGGGAAAACTGGGTGAAGTGTACACAGGACCTCTCTGTACTATCTTTACAATTTCCTGTCAGTTTATGAATGTTTCAAAAAAAGGTTTTTTAAAAAATATACAATGGGAGAGATGATAGAAGGTGAAATATTCTATGGTTCTTCTATTTTCTGAGAGTAGATGAGAAATATTCATTCCTTTTAGACAAAGTATTCACAATGTAAGGCTAACTAAAAAAAGAATACACATCTATGTAGCTTCCAAACTAGTGGCGGTAGGGATGAACTAAAGAAAGCTCAATTAAAAAGACAAGAAAAGGGACTTCCTTGGTGGTTCAGTGGCTAAGACTCCACGCTTGCAATGCAGGGGCCCAGCTTTGATCCCTGGTCAGGGAACTAGATCCCACATGCCGCAACTAAGAGTTTGCATGTCGCAACTAAAAGATCCTGTGTGCCTCAACTAAGACCTGGTGCAGCCAAATAAATAAATAAATATTAAAAAAAGAAAAAGACAAGAAAAGAGGAAAACATATGAAATGTGGAACAAGAAATTTCATAATATGGTAGATACGAATCCAGAATAGTAATTATGATTGTGAATGGACTAAATTTGCCAGTAAAATGACAGAGGTTATCAGATTGGACCAAAAAATTGATAGCAAGCTACATTTTAATAACAAGAGATTCTGTTTCATTACAGAAAGATCGAGAGTAAATATGAGAAGCAAATACTACCAAGAGGAGGCTGGTTTATCCTATATTAGTGGGAGGTGATAACCAACTTCTTCTTTTGAGACATTCATAAATTGACAGGAAATTGTAAAATTTAAGGCAACGAATGTTCCGCAGAAAAACCTGTACGTGAATGTTCGTAGCAGCATTATTCATAATAGCCCAGATGTGGAAAGAACCCAAATGTCCTTCACTGATGAATGGATACATAAAATGTGGCACATCCATACAATAGAACAGCATTCAGCAATAAAAAGGAATGTTACAACGTGCATGAACCCTGAAAACATTATGTTTAGGAAATAAGCCGGTTACAAATGGCTTCATATATATGATTCCTTTTATATGCAAAACCAGAATAGACAGATCTCGAGAAAGTGGATTGCCTGGGGCTAAGAGAATAGTGGGGGTGGTAATGGGGTGTGCCTGCTAATGAGTCTGGGATTACTTCTAGGGGCAAAAAAAAAGTTCTAAGATAAGATTGTGATAACGGATATACAGCCCTGTGACTCTACCGAAAACCATTGAATTGCGCACTTGAAACTGGGTGAATCGTGTGTTAATTATATCTAAATAAAGCTGTTTTTAAAAATAGACTTAAAAAACCCCAAAGCCCAGGCCACACCCCATTTCCAGGATTCACATTAGAATCTATTTCTAATAGAGTCACATACTTAATTCACATTAGAATTGGGACTCAGCCATCAGTCCTTTTAAAAATTCCCGAGTCATTGCAACGTGCAGCCACCTGGAGCATCAATAGACCAGGTGACAGCTACGTTTCCCCCAGCCCGAAAACCCTCAGCTAGACTAGGTCCCCAGGCCTGACGCTCACTCTCACGTGGTGGCAGACACTCTATGCGGTGCACGACCTGGCTAGGCAGAAGCACGATGGCACCAGACACCATAAACGCAGCCCAGGCCACTCAGCGCTGTCAGCTGACATTGGACCTCCCACCTCTCTTGCTTTGGGTCTCAAAGGAACAGCCACTCACAACAATGGTCGAAGTGTTCTATCGTCTCCTGGGAGTGAGGATGTGGGTGTTCCCAGTGACGCTCAGATTATTCAGGGCCCGTAAGACTGCATTCCAGCCTCCAAAACACCTGTAGCTGTGGCGGCGCTTCCGCGGCAGGTGGAGAGTCCAGGGAAAGGAACGTGAGCCGCAGACGTTCCACTACCCCCCAGGCCTGGCCTGCTCATTGGCGGAGGAACCAAGAGATCCTGGGAAGGTGACAGCTTCGGCAGAGACCCAAGTCCCATGCCATACTGGGCTGGATAGTGCCCCCCAAAGATGCACATCCACCTGGAATTATGTGTGAGACTTTATTTAGAAAAAGAGTCTTCGTAGATGTAATTAGTTACATGGGATCCTCCTGGATAAGGGTGGGCCCTAATCCAATGAGAGTGTCCTTATGAGAAAGCAGAGGCACAGAGGGCGGAGGCCATGTGACACAGAGGCAGAGATCACAGAGATGCAGCCACACACCGAGGATCGCTGAGGTTTGCCAGCAGCCGCCAGAAGCTGGGAGGGGCAGGCGGGATCCTCCCCTTCATTCCTTTAACTCCTGTTTCACACACCAGGGCCGGTCCTGGACAACAAGAGGGCCCGATGATTTCTCACTGTGGACCAGGAAGGAAAGAGGAAAGGGAAAGGCTTCGAGACTGGAGGCTGCCCGACGACACCCCCGCCTTTCTCTCCCTTTCAGAACTCTGCTTCCGGAGGGAAGACATCACGAGGAAGAAGAGCACGTTCGTATGTTCTGCAAGGAAGGTGGTCCTCAGCAGTAACTGAAGACACTGCACCACTTTGCTGTCCCTCCCGTGCCCCCACCCCGACCCCAGCAGATTGTCCCACGTGACAAAGGACAGCAAACTGTGTGCTGGGGGCCGGGGTGAAGTTCCCCCCTACCCCCGTAGGGACAAGATCGTCTTCCCTGAAGCCTGAAGGGCGTGGGGTTCGGCAGAAGCACCTCCCTCCCATGAAGGTAGCCGAGAGACAGAACCTGCAGGTACGTCAGTGCCGGGGTGAGCAGGGCCAGGCAGAGGCAGGTCCCACCACCCGCCCGCTCATCATGTCAAGGTGGGCAGGACAGGGTTCCTCAGGTTCCTGTGGACCCAGGGAGGCCACAGACGTGGCTAGAGGACCAGCCCCGCCCCGCCAAAGTGTCACCCACTGGATGGTGAGCTGGGAGTTCTCCTTCTCGTAGGAATGAGAGGGGTGGCTGAGCAGAGCCTCTGTAGGATCCCAACACTGGGAGGCTAGGGCAGGAGAGGACAATGCCCAAAGACCGCCTAAGGACGATGCCTAAAGGAGAGGACGATGCCTGAGACAGGAGGGGACGATGTCACCATGTGACGCCAGAGAAGTCACCAAGAATCGGATGGGAACCTGCAACCCCACAGCCTGCAGCCAGCCGTGGGCACGCACTTCTCTGGGTGACACCCTGCGGCCCGGCGCCCTCGGCAGTCTGCAGGCGTGGGTTCCTGGGACGGGAAGGGGACGGCGGGCTGCTGCATTTTTCTCCCCGGAAGCTGCACCTGGGCTTGGGAAGAGCCTGGACAGGATGGAGGCTGTGGGCTCACAACTGAATGGGCTCAGATGTTTAACTAACATCTGAGAGAGAAGAAGCTTTAAACCAGATGCTGTTAGAGGGAAATGCCTGACGGAATTGTTTACTGGGTTAAAGGGAGTGAAATTTAGTTTTCTTGTTGCCAAGCAGGAATGAGGGCCTGTCAGAGAAATGTCTGGGCAGAGATGAGAACAGAATCACATGTCTGCACACAGTGGATTGAGAGCTGGCATCCCACACCTGCTCTAAGACAGACAGATTGACATCTACGTGCTGAGCATGGAACTCAAACAAAAGGACAGCAACCGTCACAGGATAAAGAAAGAAGGAGTTAATAAAGAAGCAAACACGAAGGACCAGACCTCCCCAAGCCCCAGGAAAACTCATCCTAGATCTGAAAATGAGACCAAGAACTAGCAGTTTGAAAACAATAGCAAGACGAGCAAACGTCTGGCGAGATTAATCAAGAAAAAGAGAAACCACAAATACACGTTAGGAATGAGAACATAAGTTCTCACTGCAAATAGGAAGACGGAAAGTTAGATATTAGAGAGCTGTAGGTATCATTTCATGCCGATAACTTGAAATTCTAGAACAATGTTTTGAGAAACATGGTCTCCTGACGCTAGGTTCATCTAGTAAGTGTTTCAAGTGGACAAACATACACACATACAGCCTTAGAGATTTATCACCATGATCTGCATCGCAACCTGTTTCAAAGAGAGTCTTGCTGAGATTAAATATGTGCTTATAACCCCCTGCTTCCTAAATATATGTGGGAAAAGGAAGGGAACGTGTGGGACGTGTGGGCCAGGCCGCGGAAGAGTTTTTGTGGCCTTGATCCTGGCTCTCACCTGGATGTTATTTATTTATTTATATTTACTTTTAAAGTTTTTTTTGACGTGAACTATTTTAAAAGTCTTTATTGAATTTGTTACAATATTGCTTCTGTTTTATGTTTTGGTCTTTTGGCCGCGAGGCATGTGGGATCTTAGCTCCCCAACCAGGGATTGAACCTGCACCCCCCGCACTGGAAGACGAAGTCTTAACCACTGGACCGCCAGGGAAGCCCCGTATAATTTAATCAGACAAAAGCAAGTTTAATTTGCTTTGATTTTGGAGCAAAGGCAACAACTTGGTCACCCACGGCAGCCAGGAGCCAAGTGGTCCACCCCCAGCCCTGCTGCAAAGGAGGAGCACAGAAAACCAAACGTAAGGCATGGCCTCAATGAGGACAATGGGAAAGAAAAACATCTCTTTTCGATAAAACCAGTTTTTACATCCCTCTGTCCAAACAAGCTGCCCTTTCACAGCTGGCCCCTTCTCCTCTGCCAAGGTCCCAAAGCCATTTCCCACTCTCCTTCAATGACCCAAGCTGAAATTCTACCTTGTCTTCCAAGATTTAATTGGAGTGAAAATCAATTCATAAAGCTTCCTGGACCCACCATCTCCCCAGATCTGAACTCCCTCCCCCAGGTGCCCCAGCGTCTCCACGATGCCTCCTGAAGACTCCTTTCCAGGGGTCCTGGGAAGGATGGCCTGGCCCTTCCTTAGGGCGAGGCTCTGTCGTGCTATTCCTGAATCTTTTGTCCTGCCTTCCTGCTTAGGTGTGCTGAGTCCAGTTACACGATATCCACCAGCCATTTTCTACGTGTTCTAGAGAACATGTGTTTGCCTACGTAACTAACAAGAAGGACAGGCCACACTGGAGGCCCAATCCTTTGGGGCTCCCTAAAGATGCCAGTATCTTTACAGAGTAAAGAAAAGCCCCCTTGTCAGTGCAGACTCTGGACAGAGCAGTCTATGTGGTGTGGTACAAGGCCTTGGGACACCTGACCCAGACTCAGATTTGCTGCTAACTTGTGGACATGACCACATGCAAATCATTTACTCGTGGGCTGTCTCACCTTTCTGTACTGAGGTATGAGGAACTTTGGGGTACACTAAATGCTAAGGTTCCTTCAAACCCCCCAAATTCTATGTGGACTCTATTGATGTATCTATTGATCTGTTTCTCTATCTGTAGATCATACATGCTTTATGTTAGTTTCAAACTGCGTGTTTCCCCCTCCAGACATCTGTAACCAGCTGATAACCTTTCCGAGGCTCCCAGAACATTCCGAGATGAGTGCCCACAGCCGATGAGCCTGTGGACACTCTGGGATGTTCCCAACCAAGCAGGCCTTGCCCATTTCTGAAAGTGTGGTTGACAAGGATGGACCAGGAGAACAAGTTAGGGTCAGAGTTGGTCTGAATAACTTTGGATCACGTAGAGATGAACCCCAGCAAAAAAGGCCATTAAAAATGTAAACAAACAAAGTACCAGAACATTCCAAAGGCTTGAGGAATCCATCTGTGCATGTGATTTTCACTAATTTGAGGTGGAATGAGGGAAAGCCAAAGCTACTATAGCAGAAAACCATACAGAGTCACTATTTCAAAATAGTTTATATTAAAGTAAGGCATTTGACCACAGAATGATCTCGCTTATATCTGCTTCAATTCACCTAATAAAATACTGAAATCACTCTGTAATTTCCCATTCAGGTGCCTAACTAAACAGAAACTTTTCAGGGCAGACCCTTGCTTTCATGTGGGGGAGTCTATCCATTCCAAGGGACTGGCAGGGCAGACCAGTTCGTCCATCAAATGAGGAGGGAGAACCAGGTTGTCTTAAAAAATCTTTTTCTGGTCCTAAAATTCGTTGGGTTTTATAAACCTACATTAGCTTCTCTCAAACAATTCTTGTAGCATAAGAAAGCTTATCCTAACAGGTCTGGTTTTGAATCCCAACCCTCCCATTTACCAGCGGTGCAAGTGGCGGTAAGTGAGCTATGCTTCCTTGTTCTCAGCCCTCTCTTCTATGAAACGGGTACAAACAAACCCGGTGCTTAAGGTCGAGCACTGCAGACGGGCTTCCAGTAGCAGAGAGCTCCTCCAACCTCGAACACCCTCCAAAAGGCCATACCGGTGATTTCCATTTCCCCTTGACAGTCTGGAATTTTGTGATGTTCTGTGTTCCATTGGAGAGTTTCAGCACAGAATCTATGATCGTGCCAAGACTTCGCACTTCCAGCCTAAAGGTAAGTTCCGTTCTCCCCCAGTCTTTGGAGGCTGGGGCTGAGCTACAACATTGCATTTTACTACAAGTTTCCTGGAAGGCAGGACAACATGGGAATGCAGCAGGATAATACTGGCTATGTGAAAAAGGAAGGCACGTCAGTCCTTCAAGGCGAAAAACATTTTGGTATCTTTGCTTGGCAGGGGCCTCATAGTGGGGCCCACAGACCAGCTTTAAGGAAGGGACATCAATGAAACTGTAAGAAAGTTTAGTGGATCCATGATGTATGCAAATTCTGGGAAAGCCACCCATAGCTTTTAGCAAACACACAAAGAGCCTCAATCGCCAAGGACCACAGCCACGCTCAGATGATCCAAGCAAGTCAGCCTGTGCCAGAGCTTGGTCTTTTCTGCAGTGCGTTATATCAGGGTGTGTATCAACGTCGGGAAAACTTCCTAACGAAGTTAACCGTCAAAAGGACAAACCAGGTGATGACTGCATCCTCCTGAGTTCAGTGACACAGCCCTTGTGTGGTTCCCGGGGAAGAATAGAAAGTAAAAGTGCTTGACAGGTGAAGACTGGAGCAGGCGAGAGTCACCAATGGAGCTAAGTCTAGAAGGAGGTTTCATGAGAATAGAATATTCTATTCTATTTCTTGCATCATCTCCAAGTGTCTCCTCCCTGATTGCCTATTAGCTGCAGGGAGAATAATGAAACAGCGATTATGCAGTGGACCAGGAGGGTCAACACCCACATCACCAGTGAGGGGCGCTGGACCTCGTGCCTCCCGATGGGGTGCCCTGTGCTGGATGCAGCACTCCCTATACAGGGTCCTTCCCAAAATGCATAACCCCCATCTAATCACGAGGAAACGTGAGGCATACCCCAAATGAGAAGCAATCTATTATTTTTTAAAAGGCAGGGGTGAGGAGTCACTCTTAAAAAATGTCCATGCCATAGTAGAAAAAGAAAAGCCATAGGAATTCCAGATTAAAGGAGGCTAAGGAAACAGGACAACTAAATGCAATGCCTGATTCTGGACTGGATCCTGGACTGGAGGGAAAATGCTATAAAGGATAGTACTGGGTCAACTGACAAATTTGAATTCAAACAGTTGATCAGACGAAAGTGTTGCAACCGTGTTAAATTTACTGATGTTGGTAACTATACCGTGGTTTTACGGTTATGTAAGTGGATATTCCTATTCTTAGGAATTATGCACAGAAAGGTTTAGAGCTAAAGGACTGAGTGTATGCAAGTAAACTTTCAAATGATAAAGAGAGAGAGAGCGCGCACACAATAACACAGCAAAGGAGTGAAATATTAGCAGGTAAATCTGGCCATACAGGTGTTCTTTATACAATAATTTTTGGTAACTTTTCTGTACTTTTGAAATTATTTCAAAAAAGAAAACAGGGCTTCCCTGGTGGCGCAGTGGTTGAGAGTCCGCCTGCCGATGCAGGGGACACGGGTTCGTGCCCCGGTCTGGGAAGATCCCATATGCCGCGGAGTGGCTGGGCCCGTGAGCCATGGCCGCTGAGCCTGCACGTCCGGAGCCTGTGCTCCGCAACGGGAGAGGCCACAACAGTGAGAGGCCCGCGTACCGCAAAAAAAAAAAAAAAAAAGAAAACAATCATGTCAATGGGTTTCCCCCTAAACTCCCACTTAGATTAGACTTTTTAACTACATCTGTGTAGGAAGAGACAGGATCAATATAACATTACCTTTTTGCATATTATTGCAAAACATCCCACTTGCCAAACACATGATAAGAAAATGAGTGTCTTAGTCACACAACCTGGAGAGCACTAGACCGAGGTGCTTACCTGAGTCCAAGGCTGGCTTGAGGGTGCCCCAATCATCAGAATGGCACGCAGGTCCTGTGCACCGTGTGCTGTCTGGGGACCTTGGGCACCGCCTCTCTGTAGTGTCCTGACCGTGCAAATGTCTGCCTCCAAGGAGCGTCCTGAGTTTACTTAACCAAAGAAATAATATGTTTATTATGATAGTAGGAAGTCAGCAGATCATCATCGTGATTTCTTACATGAAACGCCAGACAAATGAAGGGCACTACGCACAGCAGAGTGATAGCCACGTGGTATTTACCCGGTAAAGATTCAGTGATAATGATGGAAGTGAAAGCGTGAGAGCTGGCTGCACCTGGGGGATAAGCTGCCCTGCCCTCAGTCTGTTCAGATTGTGCACAAAGGTGATGCAACGGCACCGGGACCCACCAGGTGTTTAAGGAAAAGGGCTGTAGCTGCCTAATCCAGGGGTAGGGAGGGGAGCTTAGCGAACAGGTAGCACCCATCAGGTGGAGAGAAATGGGTCAAGGATCAGAAGACAGGGGTGAAACCCCAGAAACGGCCTCCTTCTTTCTCCTTCCTACGCTGCTTCTCCACTTATATCTCCAGGTCACCTCCATCCTTACAAATCTGGACTACTTTAAGAGTCAGAACAACCAGATAAGCTACTAACGCACCTGAATCACATTCCCTTGGGTTACAGAAAACAAGTTCTGATAAAATAGTCACACAATCCTGACCGGCATAAAGCAGCCTGTGACTTATGGTCATGCGTTCCTTAATGGTCTGTTATTCAACAGACAGGTCCCAAGGGTCCTCTATGTGCCAAGCATTGTCTAGGAGCTGGGGACCCAGAGATGACCCGAAGAGGCAGACTCTGCTCTCATGGAGCTGACAATTTAGTTTAATGGATTAAATGACCATATCACCTTATCCCTCATGAATGCAGATACAAGAACTCCTTAACAAAATATTTAACAAATTGAATCCAGTAATGCGTTTTTAAAAACCATGGCCAAGTGTGTTTTATCCCAGGGGCACAAAGCTGATTTACCACTAAAAATATTATTCAGTGTAACTCACCATATTAATACACTGAAAGAGAAAAATCACATGAGATTCTGCACCTATGCCGAATCTCCATTTAACAAATTGATTTGTTAAACCATTTAACAAATTGAGCACTCATTCATGAGTAAAACTCTCCACAAAGTGGGAAAAAATGAGAACACCTTTAACCTTTTTAAGATAAAAAGCATCTCTGAAAAACCTAAGACTATCACCCCACCTAATGATAAAAAAACAGAATGCTTTCTCCTACGATCAGGAACGAGGCCAAGGGGCTCATTTTGACCATTAGTTCACACCGTACACAAACACTAACTCAAGACGGATCAGACCTAAACATAAGAGGTAAACCTGTAAAACTTCTAGGAGAAAATGTTTGTGATCTTGGGTTAGGCCAAGGTTTCTTAGAATACAAAAGCACAAATCATAAATGAAAAATAATTGATAAAATCATTTCATCAAAATTAAAAACGTTTGCCCTTCAAAAGACACTATTAAAAAGTTTAAGGGACTTCCCTGGCGGTCAAGTCGTTAAGATTCCGTACTTCCATTGCAGGGGGAATGGGTTCGATCCCTGGTCGGGAAACTAAGATCCTGCATGCCGCACGGTGTGGCCAAAAAAAAAAAAAAAAAGTTTAAAAGCAAGGCCTGGACTGGGAGAAAGTATTTGCAACACATATATCCAACCAAGGACTTGTATCCAGATTATATAAAGAATGCTTACAACCCTTTAACAAGAAGGCAACCTGAACTTTTAAAAAAATGGGCAAGTGACTTGAGCAGACATTTCGGCAAAGAAGAAATACAGGGAACAAGCCAACGAACAGATGCTCAGTATCATTAGTCACGAGGAAAATGCAAATTAAAACCACCATGAGATACCGTCACACACCCATTTAAGTGGTTAAAATCAGAGAGACCAACAATACCAAATATTGACAGGGATGCAAAGTAACTGGGACTCGGGTCATTGCCGCTGGGAATGTGAGGGACAGCTTTATTTGGAAAACAGTTCGGTGGTCTCCTTAAAGATGCCCATGCTCTAAGACTCAGCAACCCTGCTCCTGGGTATTTACAAGAGAAATGGAAACACGTGTCCACACCGAGATTTGTCTGTGCAAGTTCATGGCAGCTTATTCAGAACAGACAAAAACCTGTGGATGGATCGACAACAAAACACCTCCCAGCATCGGATGATTCACGCAGCAGTGTGGCCACGGGCGAGAAGGAAACCCAGCTGGTGGACCTCAGGGAGGGTAATTCAATCGTGAGCGTTGGGGGCCAAAGATCTTTTCTCAACGTTCTTGTTCTTGGGATTTCTTGATGAGCCTGCCCCTCAGAACGGGGCTCCCTCCCCCTGCCGCAGCAGTGGATCACTGTTACTGGACACTTTCCAGCCTGGGCTGGGCTGGGCTGGGGCACCAGGCTATGGGGAGAGGGGTTCTCTGTTGCTGGGTTTGGGCTTCAGTCCCCATGTCCCTGCATCTCAGGGTGGGGTTTTCTCGTGGCCCTGCCCTTCCCAGTGGTAGGAGATCTCTGACGGCCTCTACCTCCCCACGAGGGGCAGAGGGTATCTGCTCCTCCAGCCTCAATGAGTCTCCACCTGTGCCCCGGGGGTGACAGGCTTTGTAGTTCTTTCCACAGTGGCCGCAGGCTTTTGTTCTGTCAGGAGAGGTTTGTGGGTTTCAAGGAAGCTTTCTCTGCCCTTCCTGCCTGCCTCCACTCTTCCTGTGAGCGCACGGGGAGGTCCCTGGGGTGGGCCCGTCGAGTCTCAGCACCAGCGGTTCTCTCCCCTCCACCTGCCTGCACTGCGCCTGCAGCACTTGGCTAAAAGTTCCAGCTGAGTCTCCTGACCCACCGGGACCGCGGCCCATCTCCTCCCCAGCTCTGCCCTGCGACCCCGTCTCTTGCTCTCCTTGGAGACCTGTCTTTCTTAGATTTCAGGCGAGGCTGTCACCCTATAATCTCCGTTCCTTGATGGGCTTGGAATCATTTTGTAGACTATCTAGATTTCTCTTGTTAGGATGGCAGTGTGTCTCTTTCCAGCCTTCTGTGTCCTATGGGGAAGCCAGAATACCTAACTTATTTATTCTAAGAAACCGGAAGGGGATCGGGAAGTGACAAAATGTGAACAGTCGGAAATACTGGGTAGTAGGAATACGAGCTTTTGTATTGTTCCTTGTGCTTTTCTGTAGTTTTAAAATTTCAACGATAAATATAAATAATATTTGTAAATAAATATAGACAAGAAATATTTATAAATAAGTACATATGATGCCAGTTTACAGGCAAAATGGACAGAGTGGTGGGTAATGTGGGGACCCACCTCCTTCGATTTTGGGCATCTGAAGTTGAGGGGGGCAGCCTTGTGGGACTGAGCCCTTCACCTGTGGGATCTGACGCCATCTCCGGGTAGGCAGTGTCAGAATTGAGTTCAGTTGTAGGACATCCAGCTGGTGTCACGGAGAATGCTCGGTTGGGGGCAACTCCCACACATCTGGTGGCAGAAGCGTCACAGTGAAGAGTTGTGTGTGAACATAAGGGAGAAGTGGGAAATGGGAGTTTTTCCAACACACCACCCACATCACATTTTCTGTCTGTAGCCATGTCCAGACCCAACCTTTGAAAGCTAAAGGTAAAGCTACAGGTAAAGTTATAAGCAATAATTGCTTGGAAAGTTTAACAGGGCCAATTACATAAGACACCCACCAGCCAGTGTCAGTATTTGTATGTAGCCTCATGCTCTTCACCCAGAACCTGTACTTATCCAAGGAACAGGCAAGGGCTATTTACTTGAGGTTTGGGTTCCGCTCCCTGGGAACTGACTGGCTGCCTCCAAGAAATATTTGGTGACTTGGACTAGCTCCTTGCTTCCTTATATTTCAATCCAGAGTCAAAGTCACCTCGTCCCCACGACACACCCCCTGAACTTCTGTTTCGGTAGGCTCCCCAGACCCGGGGTCCATCCACTGCACATCTGAACTTCAGCAAGGTGTTTCCCTGGCTGTGACATCTGGCATCTGCTATCCCCGTGGGGGCCCGCAGCCTCTGAGGGAGTCCCCTGGCACCGCCGAGCAGACCCACAACTGTCCCCCTCGAGTGCGCGGGGAAGGTGGCACCCGACGCCTGAGGGAGGGGTACCACGCTAAGATGCTAGCGGCCATCAACGGGCAGATACTTTACAGGTGTGGGTGGATTTGGTGCCAACCTGAGTCAACTGCGTATACGTGCCCGGGAAGAGCTGACGCCATCTGGGCAGGCCGAGGAGTTCATAAAGTTAGTAAAGCAGATGAAAGGACGTGAGGTCCAGCTCTGCCCCCGCACATCTGCCCAGACTCACTTCAGTGAATTCCTTCCCAAGGGGGCTGCTTCCCATGTTTCTCTTTGCTGTCTATGTAAGTCAGGGTCTCCAGAGAAACAGAAGCAACAGACCGCAGAGCCTGCTTCCTCTCTCTCTCTCTCTCTCTCTCTCTCTTTCTTTCTCTCTCTCTCTCTCTCTCTCCAGCCCGCTCTCTCTCCATCATGAGAAGACACAGCGAGTAGGCAAGACAGCCTCACCAGGAACTCAACTGGTTGCCACCTTGACTTTGGACTTCCCGCCTTCAGAACTGTGAGGAATAAATTTCTGTCATTTAAACCGCCCAGTCTGTGGTATTTTTTGTTACAGTAGCCTGAGCAGACTAAGACAAATAGATCTATTTAAAGAATACCTATTCTTTAAATAGGTATTGAGCATATAGGGAGCAGACACAGAGTGAAAAAGCAAACTTTGAAATGCAAGGCTTCCTCCTTTCGCAATCCATTCGGGCTCCCCTGAGTTTGGCGAATGCAGGCTCAGATGGGGGCTGTTTAACCTGGGGCCGTGGAAGGGACCCCACCGACTTTGCACTTGGGGCTCCCTCTGTACTTTTCTGGGAAGAACATCTGTAGCTTATATTAGCTTCACAGAGGGGCCAAGGCCCACAGGTAATAAGAACCACTTCCCTCGAGGTTCTGGGTGATACAGATACATAAGCTTTTGCCAGACATGCACCTTTCCCTGCAAAGAAATGACAGTTTTTCACATGGAGAGGGCTGATTCATCAAGTCCAGCATTCTCAACAGGGGGTGTATCTTCACTCCTGATTCAGAAAACAGACTGAGACACAGCTTTGACTCCTAGAAGATGATCAGTGAGCCTTCAGATGGGGGACACACGATGCCTCTGGCAGAGACTGGCTTGAAGAGTGAAGGGAACACGAAAGGTACAATCTGGCTCTGACAGATGCTGCTGGAACCCTCGCTGGCAGCAAAACCTACCCAGACACGCCCCGTGGTGGTGTCAGGTCCATTTGGCTGCTGAAAGGAGGGCTCCACCCCTGATGCTCCTTCGATACAGGGTGACCTTATTAGAGGGACCACGTTCTGCTGATGTCTGGGGAGATGGCGCTGAAGCAGACAGGCTGGCCTGCACAAACCACTCACCCTGGAGAGCCCACCAGCGCCCAAAGGCTGAGGTCAGCCTGTGGAGCACGTGGCCCTTGCAAAGGCGGGGCAGCAAGGGAAGCAGGGGCCACTTCCCTGTCTCTGGATGGTTCTCAAAACAAGCTCTCTGCTGAGAGTTCTCAGAATCATATCACCATTTTAATGACAGTGACAAAAACTGTGGTCTTATTTCCACATCATCTGTAGCGCCTATTCCTTCAAGAAGTGACATTCTCCGGCCAGTGCCCACAGGTTTTCAGAGGGTGTCCCCCCTCCGCCCTCAAACCACAGGGCTTCCAGCAAAATCTAATAAGGCAGAGAGGGGACAGAATTTCAAATTGTGACGATTGCTCCCAGGGCACTTTGAGAAAGGACTTCTCTGTCCTGTCAACCCATCTCAGGAAGCTTAACCCACAGCAGAAGGAGCTGCAAGGTCGTTTCCACAAGTGTCATGGCCGTCCCAGGCCCTCCTGTCCTAACAAGAGGCTGGGGTCAGAAGTGACGTTATCACAGATTGCTAAATCTCAGAGCTCCCCCCGGGAAGCCACCCTGCATCTCTTCAGCGCTGGGTACTCTGCAGTAGATGGTTCCACTTCCCTTTTCAAATAGTCACAAAGAAAGCATTACACAACTCCTAAGAGACACAAAAGCCAGTGTCTGATAGGCCCAACAATGGACCAAGTATTCAGGCAATTTTTAAAGTTTTGTCCCTATTTTATTCACAAACTTCCTCTTTAAAAAAAAAGTGAATGAGCTTATAAATTCTAATATATACTATGGTAATGATAAAACAGGATAAAGGGTCAAAAAACACGATTAAGGGACTACCCCGGTGGCACAGTGCTTAAGAATCTGCCTGCCAATGCAGGGGACATGGGTTCGAGCCCTGGTCTGGGAAGATCCCACATGCCACGGAGCAACTAAACCTGTGCGCCACAACTCCTGAGCCTGCACTCTAGAGCCCAAGAGCCACAACTACTGAAGCCCGCGTGCCTAGAGCCCATGCGCCGAAACAAAGAGAAGCCACCGCAATGAGAAGCCCGCGCACCGCAACAAAGAGTAGCCCCTGCTCGCCGCAACTAGAGAAAGCCCGTGTGCAGTCAACGCAGCCAAAGATAAATAAATTTATTTAAAAAAAAGACAAAACACGATTAAAAGTGGAAAGTACAGGCTATACATTGTATGATTCCAACTCTGTGACATTTTGGAACAGGCAGAGCTATGGAGACAGTAGGCAGTGGCAGAAAGATCAGGGGTGGCCAGGGGTTGGGGGGAAGTGGGGGTGAACAGACAGAGAACAGAGGATTTGTAGGGAAGTGAAACCTCTCTGCATGATACTATAATGGCGGATATATGACATTACACATTTATCCAAAGCCATAGAAAGTAAAACACCAAGAGTGAACCCTAACGCACACTGCGGACTCTGGGTGATGATGTGTCGATGTAGGTTCGTCAGTTACCCCCCGAGCTCTGGTGGTGGATGTTGATAACGGGGGAGGCTATGCAGGTGTAGGCGCAGGGGTTATGGGAAATCCTTGGGCCAACCCCTCAATTTATTGTAAACCTAAAACTGTTCTAAGAAAATAAGTCTATTAACAAAAATAAAAGTGCAAAGCAGGATTAACAAGTCACATGAGGAAGTGTGTCCCTGACTCTGGGCTTCCTGGCAGCCAAGATGAAGGGCAAATCACACAGCGGTTCCCGGAGACCCCGACTTCACTTTGCTCAGAGTCACGAACAAGCGGTTCTGTGGGGCTCGTCCCTAAACCCCACAGGACAGAACCAGGCTCGGCGAAGCTACCTGTGTTCACGGGGCCCCAGTGGCTTTGTGGAAAGGCCACTCAGAACACTCCTGCCCCGTGGGCCTCACCCTAACGAGGCAGGGCTGTGGTCACGGGGGGCCAGACTGGGTATCAGAATTGGGCCCTGAATCCAGACGTTTTCATTAAACTGGGAGAGCGTTTGGGTCAATACTCGTCCTCTCTGGCCCTCAGTCCCCAGTAAAAGGGCCCTTTGAGATCAAGGCCTAAGAGGCGGACGGCCCCCACGTAAAATCAAGCCACGAACAGTGGGAGAAGCCCCCGCAGAGCTTCCAGAAGGGCCTTTGGTGCTGGCCTGGGACTCAGCCAGTCTGAGTTCACCAAGCTGGTGTAAGACCAAGCAGCGCTCCCCTCCCCGATCCCCGTGGGTTGTTCTGTGAGCACAAAGTGAGGAAAGCTCCTGTGGATTCTGCCTAGGCTGAGAGACAAACCGCTGAGAAGTTAAAATTCAGGGTCATCATGTGAAACTCGGCAGGCTGCACAATTAAGAGCGTTACTTTCCAAACAGAAAAGAAAGAGTCAGCATGATGTGAATCATGATGCAGAGAGGCCAGGGGGCTGGCGGGGAATGGGGGGTGAGGGCTGGGAAGGCTCCTGGTGGTAGGGGTTGCCCAGCTGGGATCTTAGGGATGAGAAGAAGCATCCCAGGAAGATGCAGGTGGAGGAACTTCCAAGTGGAAGGCAGAGTGACTTGCAGGGCCAGGAGGCAGGAGACAGACGGTCCATGAGAAGTACTGTAAGAACCCAGAGGCTGGAAGGAAGAAATAACCAGGAAAGGTGCAAGAAAGAGCCCAAACTAGGAGGCGAGCAGGGCCAGAATCCCAAAGAAAGTGGAGCTGGCCAGAGAGGCAGTGACAGCCTTGAAGTCAGGAAGGGCCGGGCCTACCCAGGTCATCAGAGAAAGGTGAATGGACCAGATAAGGGCAGCGCCGGCCCAACGAACGCTGGCTTCTCCTGAGATGCCACCTGCAAGGGAGCGCCACGCACAAGGTCCAGGAGACGCTGCGTGCTTTGGACACCTGCAGATATGGAGAGGCTGCAGGAAGGGATGCTGGCCACGTGGCCCAAACCGGCGTGTCCTAAACCTGTTTGTGTAACACTCAGGAGCACCTGTTAACATCTGGCAGGATGCTAGTTTTTTAGGTGGTAGTCGGGGATAGTGGAGAAACGAAGGAAAAGGCCCAGGACACAGGCGCTCAATAAACTGTAATTACGTCTTGCTTAAGAGCATAAAGATCGGAGGAGACTGTGTATGATAATCACTAAGGACGCTTGTCAGGAGGATGCTAAGCAGAATTCTGAACCCGTAGGAAACATAAACAGATGTGTTTCAACTGAATTTGTACAAAGATCTAATCCAAGAGTAGAAAGTAGATTTCGTGCGATGCAATGCAGCGAACTAAGAGGAGGACTAGATGAAGGAAGATGAGGCTAGTCTGGCTGCAATCACTCTTGTCCCTCTTGGTACAGGACACGAGTTCTGGTACCCAAGTCACATGACCGTCCGTGGCTAACAGGGCCGAGGTTTTCTACTGTCTTCTCTGCAGCGGGTCACACATAGCAGCCCGCTTGTTTTAACCAGGTTAGGAAACGGCTCGCTCCAGGTAGAAGCTGGAGCTGATCTAAACCATGAAAATCTAGCAGAACCCTCGGCTGGAAAGGAGAGAAAGAGACACTCCACAGCACAGACTTGACCACAGAGCTGCTTGTGGCTCGTCTATGCTGGGGCCAAGACCATCCAGCGAGGAGATCATGGTCCTGTAACGTGAGACAATGGCCTCCCCAGGAACCGCAAGGCAGAGTCCACGGTGTCAAGTAGCCTGAAGTGGCGGCTGGCCCCGTACTTTCCTTGCTGTGCCAACACCCGAATAACATATGAAAGAAAAGAAACAGCAGAGCACTTCCTGCAGGAGCAGCATGTATCGCTTGCACGTGATCCTCTGCTCAGAGCGTTTCCCTTTCCAGCAAAGCATCTCTTTGGCGCCTTTGGGGAGGGCTCTGACGTTCTACAGTACGGAGGCGCAGCTGCTGGGCACATCCACGCATCACGTTTTAAGTAGAAGTCTGTGCATTTGGCGCTGCTGTCCACCAGCTTGGAGTGAGGGGGTGAGTCAGCTGGCCCCTTGCTCTGGACCCCAAACTGGGATTTCACGCACGGCATGTGGAGGATCAAAGTTTCCCTGCTGGATGAGCAAAGGATTCCCTAGTTTTCAATAATAATGAAAATAATGATGATGATATAACTAAACCGAGCTCCATGTCCAGGCACTGGGCTAAGAGTTGCTACTGTTTTTTGGCTTTTTAAAATGTGCATCTCATTCTCTTATAGCCCAATGAGGTATGTGCTGTTACATATATGTGTACATGCCCTAGTGTGTGTGTACGTATACATGTGTTATCTATGCGCACATTTCCCAGCCCTGTTCACTGAAAGGGCAAAGAAGCAAAGACACCCCAGTAGCAATGAGCACACCTAGAGCCCAGATCTTGGTCTCTAAAAGGAACCAGCGCCCCTCAGAGAAATGGCTGACCCTGGAGCTGAGGCAGGGTGGGTACAAGGTGATCCCGAAATATTTTGTGATGCCAGGAAGGGAGTCAGTGCTAAGAAAATGCAGGGCATGACATGTCACAGGACACGGAGCAGATGGATAGGGCTCTCACTGGCCAAATCTGGGACATTTTGAGCATCAAATTCATTAAGGACAATGATATGTTACAGACCTCTAGAAATAGGAATCCACGCATCTGTGCCATTAACAGGCATATAAATAGGAAAAGGAAAGCCTCCTCACAGCCAGGATGCCGAGGGCCAACTGGTCACTGGAGGGAGCACTGGAGATGGGGCTCATCATTCTGCAGCCACCAGAGTAAAGATGTGCTAGGACAAGAATCACCCACGAGGGCTTCCCTGGTGGAGCAGTGGTTAAGAATCCGCCTGCCAACGCAGGGGACACGGGTTCGAGCCCTGGTCCAGGAAGATCCCACATGCCGCGGAGCAACTAAGCCTGTGAGCCACAACTACTGAGCCCGCGTGCCACAAGTACTGAGCCCATGCACCTAGAGCCCGTGCTCCGCAACGAGAAGCCACTGCAGTGAGAAGCCCGCACACCACAACCAAGAGTAGTCCCCGATCACCGCAACTAGAGAAAGCCCACGCGCAGCAACGAAGACCCAATGTAGCCAAAAATAAATAAATTAATTAATTAAAAAAAAAATCACCCACGAGGCTAAGTCTAGGGGAAAATGTTGACACGGAGCACCCCTGGGGCGATCAGAGCATAAGCTCAGGTGCAGGCATGCTGAGTGTGGGAGGCCCAGTGCCCCCCTGGGGGGTGCTGGGGAGAGACAGGAATCACACAGGCACATTTAAGGGCCCCAGATGGTTAGTAGCAGTTGAAACCATGTGACTGGTCACCTACCCAGGAAGCTTATGAGCACTAGAGGCTAGAGCCCCGGGGAATATCAGCAGGTGGTGGGTGGGCAGAGAGGCCAATGAAAGAGCCTGACACTGAGCTGGCCAAGAGGTAGGTGAGCCCAGACTCGTCCATCAAAGCCGAGAGGAGGGAGTCGAGGTAGGCACTCGGCTGAGAAGTAAATGGCAAGCAAGGCCATAGATGCAATAGGACGAACTGTCAAAAACTCCAGCAACGCTCACAAAACTTGCATATGAATGTTCATGGTTGCATTGTCCAGAGTAGCCAAAAAGTGGAACTTACCCAATGCCCATCAATGGATGGATAAAAATGTGGTGTACCCATAAAATGGAATATTATTCGGTTATAAAAGGGAATGAAGTGCTGACACAAACTACAACACAGATGAATCTTGAAAACTGTGCTAATTAAGAGCAGTCAGGCACAAAGGACTACACAGTGTATGACTCCACTTCTATGAAATGTCCAGGATAGGCAAATCCACAGAGGCTGAAATTAGTGTTTGCCTAGAGCTGTGGGGAGATGAGTGAATGCTAATGGGTACAACAGGGTTTGTTTCGGGAACGATGATTATATTCTAAAATCATGTTCACTGCTGAACAACTCTGTGAATATACCAACTCACTGAATTGTACACTTCAAATGGGTGAATTATATGGTACAGAATTATACCTCACTAAGCCTGGTGTGTGTGTGGTGTGTGTGTGTGTGTGTGCGTGTGTGTGTATGTATGCCTAGCAATGAAGTGAAGGAAGTGTAATGGCGCAGGACCTTTTGGGGCTTTTGGGGCCTTCCTGGGACAGACACCCACCCTCCCCATGTCCTCCACCTGCCTCTTGTCTGGAAGAACTTTAGCCAAAGAATAAATTTAATCAGAGAAATGAGAAAATGCAGAAACAGAGGAAAATAGTCAAACAAGACAAAATAATAATAGTTCAACCATTAAACAAACTCGAGGACCTTTAGTTCCTCCTAAGGGCTATGGGTACTATTCTGATCCATGTCCTTTGAGCTGCTTTGCAGGTACTGAAACCCCGACCAGGAGGAAGAAGCTAACTACATGATGACCAGAGCGTAGCCATGAGACATAAGCTGCTCCATCTTGCACAATTCCAAGAACTGGCCTCAAGGAAATGGGAACAAACTGACCCTGGAGTCGAAGATTAACTGAATCAAGATGACGCTGATCAGACCTCTGCGTGAGCAACTTCAAGGCTACCGTCAGAGCTGACTGTGCTGCTCTGCATATGGCCCCCCAACCCCGCCTGTGAACCCCTGAGACTCCCCTTTAAAAGCTCTTGCGCCCAGTCGACAAGGGGGAATTGCTTCTTTGGGACACGAGTCCACCTTCTCTGCAGGATTGCCAGCTTCCTCAATAAAGCTAGTATCTTTCCTTTTACCCAACATTTGTCTCTCGACACTGGATTCTTAAACGATGAGCGGCCAAACCTCAGTTTGGTAATGGAAGGAATCAGGGTGGTCGTTTAAGCCAGTGGTTCTCAAACACTACTGGGCACCAGAAGCACCTGGAGAACCTGTTAAACTGTGTCAGGCCCCAGCACAAGAGGCTCTAATTCCGTCAGTGTGGCGGGGGCCTGAGAATGTGCATTCCTAACCCATTCCCAGATGTTGCTGAAGATGCTGACCAGGGAACCACACTTTGAGAACAAGTAAAACCATGGCAAGTGATGGCATCTGTTCACTGCTATTGTTCTAAAACTGAGATGTAATTCACTTATCATAAAATTCACCCTTTTAAAGTGTACAATTCAGTGGGATTTAGTGCACCCACAACACTGTAACCAACACGACTAACTCCAAAATATTTTCAACACCCCAAAAAAGAAACCCTGTACCCATGGGCAGTCACTCCCCATTCTCCCCAACATCTCCAGCCTCTGACTACCACCAATCTACTTTCTCTCTCCATAGATTTGCCTTTTCTGCATATGAAAAGAATCATATAGGGGCTTCCCTTGGTGGCGCAGTGGTTGAGAGTCCGCCTGCCGATGCAGGGGACACGGGTTCGTGCCCCGGTCCGGGAAGATCCCACGTGCCATGGAGCGGCTGGGCCCGTGAGCCATGGCCCGTTGAGCCTGCGTGTCCGGAGCCTGTGCTCCGCAACGGGAGAGGCCACAACAGTGAGAGGCCCGCGTGCTGAAAAAAAAAAAAAAAAAAAAAAAAGAACGGCATGTGAAAAGAATCATATAAACTGTGGGTTTCTGTGTCAGGCTTCTTTCACTCAGCATAACGTTTTCAGGGTTCAGCCATGTCACAGCACGAATCTGTACTTCATTCCTTTTTGCAGCCGCATGATACTCCCTCGTATGAACAGACGAAAGTCTGTTCATCCACTCATCAGTTGATGAGCATCTAGATTGTTTCCACCTTTTGGCTGTTGTGAATCATATTGCTATAAACAGTCGTGTGCAAGTTTTTGTGTGGACATGCTTTCAATTCTCTTGGGCATGTACCTTGGAATAGAATTGCTGGATCACATAATAACTCTACATTGCATGTTCTCATGAACCACCAGCCGAGGGGACAGGCTAAGGCTTGTCCATCTCCTTACCCTGAGATGCTATGCTGAATGTCTTCTCAACTTTTGAGCTCTACCTCACTGTGACTCTTCCCTGGCGTTATGTAGGCACATCTGGAAAATGAAATAATACTAAGAATGTATTATAAAGGCTGAAGGCACATTTCTTGATCTTAATTTGAAGTTGATGTCTGACATTTGTTTCTCCTTCCAAAAAGGGCAGGGGGGTGGGGAATGACTATGCTAACGATCATTTTTGCTCCGCTCTCCTTAACGGAAGACACAACCATCCTCGCCACTTCCGATCTTTATCATCACTAGACTTAAGACGAGAGGTTCAAGTGACACATCCTCCCGCGGAAGTGCACCTGACAAGCACGACCTTCCTTCTCAGGGCCCATGTGGGCATGAAGCAACGCCACAGGCAACAAAGTGGTTTGGGCAGATGTGGAGTTTATTTGCTGCAGTTCCTTGGCGCTAGTTTACAATGCAAAAAAAAACCAGACAAACAAAAACCGATTGGAATAATTATAATTTTTTTAAAAACCCTGTCAACAACTTTCAGTCATTTCTTTATATTTTGACAAAACTTTTTTTTAAAACAAATACAAAATAATCTAAAAGGAGAAAAACTATACATGGATTATTTACACCTCTGATAAATAGACTAATACTGATCCAGGTGCCTCTCTGTCTAGGTAATATTCGTGAGAACCAGGGCCAGGGACTCAGATAGCCAGAGGGGCTCCAGCACCGACCCAGACCCCCTGGACCTCGGCTGGCACCACCCTGGTTCTCCCGCCCAGAAATTTCAGGTTCCCAGCCTGGACCCTCTTCTGCCACCTTCACGAGCTCTGGCATTAAAACGCCTGAAGCCACTCCAGGTAGGACCTACATGAAGGGGGGACCCCAGAAAGTGACCCCACCACTCCCCTTTACAAAAGCCATTTCCAGAGATGTGAGCCCGCCCGGAAGGTGTCAGAGGAGCCAGGGTCACACTGGCGCTGCAATGGCCCGGCCAGCCCTGCTCTGCCTGGACCGGGCGCCGGGCCCCGGACGAGAGTCCCTGAGAGAACAGCAGGAGAGCGGCGGCCACGGCTCCTTCAGGCCACGCGTTAGGAGGGCAAGGCCGACTCCAGCGGGAGGCCGACCACTCGCCCTCCGGCTCCCCCCACCCGCCCCTGCCGCGCAGATGAAGGCCCGCTCCTCTCCAAGGGCCAGCGCCACACGCACGGCGAGTCCAGGTGAAGGCCAGTTCGGAGGCAGAAAAGGCTGAAGCCCTAAGGTGATGGGGTCAGACCTGCTCCTTCCTCTAAAACGAGGAATGGAGTTCAGGGGCAGGAGGAAGAAAAACCAAATAAGAAACAGGTTATCCCAGAATCTCTGATGGGACTACCTTCCTCACAGTTTTGGTTATTAGGTATGTAGCTCAAGGAAAGATGCTGACTATTTTAAAGCCCGACAAGAACGAGTCCTGAAAGAGAAGGAACAGCGCAGGCGGGGGGTGGGCTCCCTTCTCCCCGCAGTGCTCCCCAGGCACCTGGAAGGAAAAGCATCAGCTGGAGTGGCCGGTGCTGCCCTGCAGGCCCCGAGTCTGTCCTCGCCGCGCAGCCCCCTCCCCCCTCTCGCCACCCCCTCTCTCACCCAGACGAGGCCCCAGAAGCATGAGGAGGGGGCCCGCCTGGCCCCTGCCCCTGCCCGGGCTGACATGCACAGCGGCGGCCCAGGGAGCTTCTTCTCTCGGGAGAAGCTTCCCGAAGCAGACAGGCAGAATGCCTGGACAGCTCTACCTTCTCTTTCTCTTTCTTTAAAAGACAAAAATATATCTTTATAGCATGTGGCTTCTCTTCCATTCCACTTTTCTCTTAACATAAAATAAGATATGGGTACACATATTTATGGTGCAGGGTTGAAGGCTTCTTCCCAGGGAATAACCGAGAGGTAAATGGTCGGCTCCGAGCTCTGCTATCAGACCTGTTGAGTGGAGACTTGCGGGGAGGCAGCATGGCCGACAGGAGCTCTGTTCTTTTTAGAGAGAAAGGCTCAAAACCCAAGTGTGAAGGCATCAGGCCCCCTTCTCCAAGGGTAGCTGCCTACCCTTCTCCCACTTAAAAAAATTAGCAAAAGCTGAAGCTAGTCTCTAGGAACTCAGGGCAATGCCTGGCAAGACGCTCCCACTGCACGGGAGGCAGGGAGGCTGCACCGGGCCTCACTCGCTGGGCCTCACTCGCCGGGCACACCGGCCCTGCTGGCTGCGTAGACTCAATGTCTTTTCGTGGAAGAGACCTTCTTCTTCCGTGCGGCTAGCATCTCGTAGAAAGGGTCCCTGCTGATGGCTGCCCTGCAACACAGAAAAGGGGAGAAAGCAGAGGAGACTGAGGAACAGGACCAGGAGACACGACCCCAGGCAGGGGCTTCCTAGCAGCAGCCGTGCCCCAGACTCCCTCCCTGCTCGACTGTCCCTTTAAAGGCCACGTCACGGCATCAACCTTCACTGTGTCCACATGTGCCGTAAAAGACAAGTTTTGAGGGAGACACGTGGTACAGGCGACAAGGTCACTGTGGGGTGCTTATTGCCTATTTCAACCAAGTAATAAATTTAAGTTTAGGAATCCTCTACGCCCTCACAGCTGTGCTCTAACGCAGCAAAACAAGTGCAGTGCTTTAGTTCCGTCATGACAGTGGCATTTGTCTGGAACAGTGACCACCACACAACCCCGTGTGTCCCCTGCCACGTGGTGCATCTGATTGGCGGCCATCCTCTGTACCGAGCAACTTCTGAGTCCCCAAGAGCACCAGCTCGACAGCCAAGACCCATCACTGGGCAGTCAGGGCCCAAGCAAGCGGCCAGCAGCCTGCTCTGTGTCCACAGCCTGGTGGGGAGGAAGCCCAAGCAGCCCTTGCACTGGCCCCAGAGACACCAGCACAGGTGGTGATGGCAGGCCTCAGCCATCCGCCGTCCCTCTGTATTTGTCATTCTCCACTTTCAAGCAAGGTGTGATCCACGTTTTGAAGTTTAATTTGCTTTTCCTGAGACGTAGTATTCCAGGTGCCAAATAGCTTCTGGGCCAGTCACAAGCCCACATGACTGGGGACCGCACTTAACCAGGTGCATGACGGCTCCTGCGGGCTGACCGGGCCCCGTTCACAGAGAGGATGTGTCCGTGCGAAACAGCAACTCAGCTCCGGGGGAGGCAGGAGCTGGACAGGGCCCGGAACGCATCCTGAGGGACCCCGCCACGCAGGCATCTGGCCACTCGGAGTGCTCGGGAGGGAATCCTGCTTCCACCTTCAGAGCATTAGGGTGAGTCCACCTCCGCTTCCTGGGTGGGCCAAGCCCCCAGGGACACCGCGGGACATCTCCAGTCCACGTGACGGGGGCCAGGACACAGCGAAGTGCTTGGGGCTGGAAGCTCTGCCCCGGCCTTGCACATACATGTGCTTCTCACGGCCGTCCTCACATGGTCCCTGGAGACACTCCGCCCCAGCCCTGGGAAGGCAGAGCGGAGACGACACCGGGCGGCAGAAGCTCTCCCTCAGTGGCCACCGTCGCTGCGCTGCAGGTCTGTCTGCAGAGACACGCGATTCTGTGTGACCACGTGCCCAGAGCACCAGGACCGAGGTAGCTGGAAACTCCTGGGAAGAGCACTGATGAGAGAAAATGTGCCTGCAACTTGACCTTCTGCAAAACCTTTCCAGCAACGTCGTGAAGAACTTCCATCCAATCAGGTCCCTCCTCTGGCGCCTCTGCCCCAATATTTTCACTGGGAGAGCGTCAGAGCCAAGGGCGGCTGGAGCTGAGCGCCGCACGTGGAGGAGGACGGCTCCCCGAGTCAGAAGGCTTGGGTCTGTGGTTCGGGACAAGTGAATTCACCTCGCTGTGCCTGTGTCCTCATCCGTCACCTGGGGACAACCATCCTGCTGCACCCACCTTCCCAGGGCTCTGGGGAGGGTTAAGGGCGCTGAGCCGTGGAGCTGGAACAGTGTCTGCAACTCCCACAAGGAGATGAGGCCAGCTCCGGGCAGACCCCGGGATCCACCCCCGAGGAGGCTCTGCATTCACCTCGATGGAGGGACTGAACCATTCCAAGCATGACCGTAAGGAGGGCTCGGGTTCTCTGGCTACCGAAGTACAATGACATGAAAGGCAGAATGTACACCTGCAGACAGAGCCTTTTTGAAAGAACAATGAGTTGGGGGAGGCTACACACAATCCCCTGTCAACACATGCTCTGATGCCCTAATGATCATGCGGGACAGCACACAGACCAAAAGACACAGGAGACACGGTCAGCGTGCACACACAGGAAGTCGGTCCACACTAAAGAGGGCACTTCAGACTGGGCAAAATGGATTACTAAATGGTATCAGGACAATCAGCCACTCACTTGAGAAAATAAGGTTACATCCTTTACTTCAAACCACATGCAAAAAATACACTTCATAAGGATTAAAGAGTCAAGTATTTTTTTAAAAAAACGTGGTTAAAAAAAAAAAGGGTACAGGGACATGGGTAAGGCGGAGCTCTCCGTGGCCACAGGTCCCCAAGGCGCCGCTACTCCTCCACAGACCTCAGGGTGCGTCCAGCACAGAGGATCCCTGAGCCTCATTATTGGTGGTGACGCCAGAAACGCTGCGGTGCCTCATGGGCTCCGCGGCACGTGGGACGGCCTCTGATGACACCACACTTCCGACAGCCGTCCAGGCGGCGTGCTGAGCACAGCGCTGCACCCTCCGTCTCACCCTCAGAAGGGCCTTGTGCCTTAACACCATCATCCAGAAGGGGGCGGCACCGTCCCCGGGAGTCCTCAGGGAGCCCCGCCTCTCACTGCTGTGTGGTGAGCAAGCTGAGGGTCTGGGAGAGTCAGAGCGGGAACTCTGCACGGGCTGGCCTGACTCCGAACCGGTGCTCTCCTGTCCCGCCCTTCTGAACCGCACAACGTTCCAGAGGCTCTTTGTGTGGGAATGAACGACCTGCTCCTTCCCCCCACATCATCTCGCCCCCCTTCAGCCCTTTATTCACTATTTAACCCTGGCCCAAACACTACACTTGTTTTAGTAGAGGTGCCAAAAACACCACAAAAACTAGAGCATGCCCAGCCCCTCAGGAGCAGGCTGCGGCCCCGGTGGGAGAAGGCCCATCACTCGGGGCGACGCAGGACCCGCAGGGCCTTGGGCGCCGGTCAGTGCAGCCTCACTAGTCTCCTGGGGAAGCCTCGAGGCTCAGTAATGGGGACACCCTAAGGAAACGGCTGGGCCATGTCTGATGGGCGCAGCGCTGGCGGGGAGAGCGAGGATGCACTCCCAGGGGCAAGACAGGTGTGGTGATGGGCAGCGGGTGTGATGGCGGGCGGGGCAGGGTTCACAGAAGCCGTGGGGAGGAGGAGCTGCCGGGGCAGGACACCTCCCCCGTGAAACAGGTGCAGCGAGGGCCAGGAGGAGCCCTGGACCCCAGGATCCGTGTACACCTCCCTTATCCCAGAACCGCCACTTCCTCACAGCTCAGCAGGGAGTATGAGGCTCTGCCTCGCAACCCCGGATCACGGCCACGTGACTTTGACACGCATTCATTACTTACCCTCTATGGGCCTCAGTCTGCCCATCTGTAAATGGGACAACAGTGCCTCACAGGATTAAGAAATTATAAAAGGGAACGGTTACAATCCCCGCTGAGCTGCCACCATGAAGACGAAACCCACTTCCTAAGACGTGAAAAGGCCAGTCTGGCCAGTGGCACCTATGCCTATAAGCCTGCCCACCTGTCCCCTCTTTGGGGCCACGAGCTGCACTTGGGAAACCTAGATGTGAGGCGCACTCTTAAAAACGCTCAATGGTCAAGAATCCAGACACCCAGGGAAAAGCCACCGGGGAATCACAGTCAAACTACTCGCTAAGGATTCAGCACACAGGGCGCAGAGGCGGGATGGGCAGCCCACGGGACAGCTGGAGCGTCACTATCTGAGAGGCGAGGTCGCCAGCTTCACCTGCCACCTACTTGATGCACTTGATCCAGTCATCCTTCTCCTCAGGTGTTGGTGCTGAGATGCGGTACACCGTGTGGTTCCCCTCCACCACTCGCCCGTCAGCCTCCGTCTTACAGGCCTTAATCACTTGGTCTTTATTGTCGGGGATGTAAAGCTCAAAGCAGTTCTGAGAATTAAGAAAGAGAGGGAGAGAGTGACAACGATCTAAGAAAGCTGCTGACCAAGAAAAAAGTTAATTTCCCAAAAAGTAAATTTTTATTTCCAAAAAAAGAAAAAGTTAATTTATTTCTTTATTCTCACCTTCATAAAATATAGCCAACATATGTTTTCCCTTGGAAAAGAGGAGCCTAGAAGTGGAGCTCTGGAGGACGTAGGTTGTATACAAATAGGTTTCATTAGCAAAGACGTCGAGCGAATGATACACGTTAGCTCCACTCCTAATACATAGAAAATACGGAGCGAACTGCAGGTAACTTAGTGCCTTTTAAAGCCAAGCCAGCAATACGATATTCCAAAAGAGGAAGAATATTTATAAGCGATCTGAAGATCATAAAATAAGGGGTCCAATCATGAGAGCCTGATGCCTTTTAAGGAAGGACAATTCTATACCTCATGTGATATTCTGTAAATGACACTAAAGCTGATGGACAGAATGAAAGAGGTTATTTAGTCTCACCTTTGGCTTGAACTGTAAGGATAATTTTAAAAGTTAGGCTAACTTAAATTAAATCATATGAGTACTTTCGGGGTTTTTCTCAAGTACAGCTGACCCCTGAGTAAGGCGGGGGTGGGGGTGGTGCTGGCCTTCCACGCAATTAAGCATCCTGGTATGACCGACAGTCGGCCTCCGTCCGTACAGCAGTGCCTCAGCACCCGCGGACTTAGCCAAGCACAGATGGCACTCTACCGTAGGAGTTACCACGGAGAACAGTCCACGTGTCAGGGGACCCACACAGCCCCACCTTTGTTGTCCAAGGGTCAAATGTAAACCTCTGCAACTTCTTCCTGTATCAAACAGCTGCTATGCCCATCCCTTCTGTCCCCCCAAAACATCTCACCAAAAAATACTCACTGGTTTTTTGGAGTCTTCCACCTCCCGGATACTCAGGTTCTCTAATGGGATAATTCCACGGGGCTCCTTATCCTGCAGAAGAATTGGAGAGAGAAGACCTAACTGCTCAGTTTATGAACGCATGTCCTGTTACCTTCCTCACGGCAACTCAGCCCAGCTCCTGTGACTCCTCCACGACATGAAGTCCACAGAGCAGCTTTAAAAACAAGAAGAGGGTCAAGAAATGTGTGGGTGTTGTCAACATACCACATATGAATCCCTAAGACCGAAAAGCCTTTGGAGGAGGAGCTTCCACAGACGTTCTGAAAGAGTGAGTGTGACAAGAGCTGTGGGTGGCCCTCCCGTGGGGAACATGTAAGGCCCTTTCACACAAAAATTATCCTGCTTCTTTGTCTGGCCCGCCTACTCATCCTTCAAACCTCAGTTCCAGTGTCAGCAACCCTAGGAAGCTCAAGTCTCGCCCGAGGTGCCCCTGTTCTGCGCCCGCAACGCCTGGACTATAGTCGTGTCGCGTGTCACCAGCTTCCCACTATCTCCTGCCTCACCTCCCCCTCCAGACTGTAGGGTCCTCGAAGAGACACCGCCTGCCTGACAACCCCACCTGGACCAAAAAGCACCAAACTCCTGTCCAGAACAGAGCCCTGCGTCCCCTCACCCCCACTGGCCCTCCTCCAGGGCTTCCCATCTCAGCAAAGGCCACCCCCACACCTGCTGGGCCATCAGCCTTCACCTCTTCTCCCTGATGTCCAGACAACCAATGGCCAAAGACTTTGTCCCAAGTTCAACAGTTTAACCGGGCTATGCCTTGGCACCAAGCTTCCTAGGACAGATGTTCCTAAAATACCATATGCACTCTTTTGATTTGCAGATTCAGGTTTGTTTCTCCTTTTTAGGGAAATAATCTCATGACTTGTCTTTGCATTTGCGGGTCCCAGTCATTCTGGTATTGGGATCATCCTCATCTGTCCGCCGCACCTGTTCGCTGGCCCTTGTTTTTGGTTTTGTTTTTTTTTTGCGGTACGCGGGCCTCTCACTGTTGTGGCCTCTCCTGTTGCGGAGCACAGGCTCCGGACGCGCAGGCCCAGCGGCCACGGCTCACGGGCCCAGCCGCTCCGCGGCACGTGGGATCCTCCCAGACCGGGGCACGAACCCGCGTCCCCTGCATCGGCAGGCGGACTCTCAACCACTGCGCCACCAGGGAAGCCCCACCCTTAATTGTTTTAATGCTTGTCTTTCAGACACAATCTCTATGACTGTCTCAAGCCTTTCCTCTAGGATAGTGATTACATTTCTAGCGAATCATTCCTTAAAGTTTTAACTTATGTGTTAATAAATAAGTTATAATTCTACAATTATATAGTCATATTCTTAATATATAGTTTTGGTTCTCATTTAAGTCTGAAACTACTGGAGAGCCAGCTATTGGTGTTCTGGCCCACTTCCAGAGTCTCAGGAGAGAAGCGAGTGGAGGGAGCGCCCCCCTCAGACACCCCGAGCCCCAACTCTCCCCTGGGGTGCTGGTGTCCGGCATCTCTTGGAGCTGATGCTCACCGCACGCCCCCCACGGACAGTCCTCTTACATGAACACACACCCGGAGCTTTCACTGATATCGCAGAAAGTGAGTCCTGTTTTTCCATTTTTCTCGTTTCCCCGGTCTCTACCCTGCAGCAGACCTCACCACTCCTCCATCCAAAGCGGGAGGAGGGAAGAATTCCTACTCGGTTTACTTCTCCCAGACTTGGGCACGGGGAGGTCTGGGGCTGGTTGTGCCTGGCCACGCAGCAAGGGGCCTTCTGCTGGCTCCAGGCTGCGCCGCGGCCCCTGCTGCCTACTGTGAAGCGCAGTGAATGCGTTCTGCCCTTTCCTTATCCGGCTGCTATGTCCCCACTTCTTTCTACTAGATTTTTCCTCTTTGTCAGGTAATGTCTGTGTGGTTATCTCCACCTACCATCTTAACCCTGAGGCTCCCCCCTCAGCATCTTCAGAAACGTTTTCTCTGGATTCCCACTGTCTGATAAAATGCTGGTGTGCTGCTAGACTGAATTCAGGTAACGCCACCATGGTCGGCGTCATGAAGAACCACAAGATTCTAGAATCTCACTGCATTATCACTGAGACTGTCCCGGGACTTAGGGGTGCATTGTTTAGATGCCCTGCACATGGTTCATATTAACCCAGAGACCAGTGGAAAAGATTTAAACAAGATTTTAAAGATGTCACCAGTCTAGAAAAAACAGTTAATACATGGGGTGGGGGGACAGGGGCAAAACAGAAAGAAATTTACCAAGCTGTTCACAGTGGTACTTTGGGGGGTGAAAAAAAAAATCTATCTTTGTACTGTTTTGGGTATTTGAAATACAGTACTCTCATAATTGAAAGGATTTTAATAACAGAAAAGCAAAGCCAGTTGCAGAACTTAACGTGGCATGAGTTTAGCCCCCATAACACACAAAATCCTGGTCAGCATTCCCTTGGAAATTGCTGAGTGACTGAATTATGAGCTGACACTGTCATGACTCTCATTCCCCACGTGAGAAGCCACATCCGCACGACGTCTGCAAGCTGAAGAACCACAGTGTGGAACACAGTGGAAACCCGCTTCACCCCCAAGCTGCAAAGGGCCAGGCATGGACCTGCATCCTGGCTTCTACCAAGCTTCACACAAACACTGCCAGGACTCTCATCCCATCTTGCTCTACCTTTATTATAAAAGATACTTCTAAACCTTCGTTTTCTCAGTAGGATCTCAACTGCCCTGATTTTATTTAAGACACATTCCAGTGCTGCCAGTGGTATATGGTTTGCTCTTTCGATGACCAGGGAACAGGTCAGAAACGAGGGCCTCCAGCTGTGGGGAGCCCGTCTGAGCGGGATCCAACCTGAGGCTACCAACCTGCTGGGCCTCCTGGGGGCTCCTAGAGGGAGCTTCAGAAAAGGTTTTACTGTACAATCTTTATTCTCATAGACTCTGTACAATCTTTATTCTCATAGTATTGTAATTCCATTCCCACTAAATAAAAACCAACAAAACTTTCAGTTTAAGTAAACGTCAATTTCTTAAAACTCCAGGTAATCTCCCATTTCGTTTCACTTTCTTTTCCTCTATGACATATTTTGCCTCTTGGCTGTTTCTTCTAAATCAAGTGCTTCAGTATTTCTGCTACCACAGAATCACAATTACTTTTGTTTCCCTTTCAATGGGGCCACAAACTCTCTCTTGGCCATGGGTCCAAGTTCATTCTTTCTAGCTCGGCTCTACAACCCATTTCTAATGCCGTGTATGATGTTGTCTGCCACTGTCTCCTGGCCGGGCACATGGTGTCCCAATGGAGAAGTGGATGTCAGCTCTGAGCTACGGTTCCTGTGGCCAGACACCCCACACCACACCCGGGCACCCCTCTTGAGATTTGTCTTAGCCCTTCCACTTCACATAAACTCTCCTCCTGCCCCAAAGACGCAGCAGGACAAATCTGACTGTCTACCCCTGCGTCCTCCAACCCTGTCTCATTAGAGCTGTTTAAACACAAGGCCTGGTCCACCCCCGTCCCAGCTGACCAGCAGGCGCTCACCGTCGTGTATTCAAAGTAGTAAAGGCAGTTGTCAGTCAGAATGAACCAGCGTCTTTTCCAAGTCTTTACCCTGCCACCTGCAGAGCAAAGAGAGATGCATGTTGGATAGGAGTCAACCAGCCAGCGCAGGCTCCGGGGGGCTCGAAGCTCTGCCCCCAGAGAGGGTGCAGGACGAGGAAGCGGGGGCAAGGCGCCAGGAAGACACTGAGACCATGGCAGATTTACATCAGTAACGAGACACAGAGCCAAAACAGAAGCACCTTTCACAGCGTGAAAGTCTGTGGGTACAAGCAGAGCAAGCAAGTTGGGTGGCCCCCTGGAGATGACATCAGGACAGCAGATGAGAGCACGGGCTGGGGAGGGGGCTGGGGCGGTGATGGACCAGAGAAGCGTCAGCAGAAGCCTATGGATGCAGGTGGAAATGGGCAAACACAAGAGGAGGGGAGAGGGCCAGCCCCCTGGCTACGCTACACTGCTGGTCCACCAGCCCAGGGTTTTATCAGAACAGGACAGGAGGAGGAACCAGGAAGTAACACATTTTAATCCCCTCACAATCAAATCCAGTTTTCCCGGAACATGGAACCCAAGTTCCTTTGGTTTCACCTTCTACCCCACCTTCCTGACTGTAGTGCGTTTCTACACTGGCTTTTTAGGTTTCTGGGCCAGTGTCCTAAATTCCCCCAGAGTCCTGGGTGGGACAAAGCAGTATCCCTGGATCAGGGAAGAATCCACTGGTAAGCAGAGGTCCCTATTCAATTCTGGACTTCTCACCGGAATCTTGAAACAAAAATAACTGGAGGAGGAGGCCACAGGCCAAGTGAGCTCTCACGGGTGGCTGTGAGCTGTTGAAGGTTCCCTTAGTCCTTCTCAATATTTCTCAATAAGAAGAAACACCGGGGTCATGAAGTTATCCCAAGATGATACAAAGGAAGAGAAACTTCACTATGGCCTCGGTGACTGAAGGCACATCCTGCTCTCAACCTGACCATGAGCAAAGCCTTTCTTCTCCTCGACTTACACCGGGTCCAGGGAAAGCTTTCTGAACATGAACCATACGAAAGGCCTTCATGTGGTGAGATACACACAGCATTTCATAAACACTTCTTACTGCCCTGGACAGGATATGCTCTTTTGCTGACTTAACCTACAGAGAACATCACTTCTCCAATCCTCATAAAGAACAAGGACCACAGGGTGTAAATTTAGTGACCCCAGTCACGCTTCCTTGCTTGCCCCTCACCACAAACAGCTGAGCACAGGGTTTAGAGGGAGTATCTCCAGCTGCCAGGACGTGGCTGTGTGATCACGCCAGGTTTCCTCAAAGGATCCGACTGCTGGAGCAACGCAAATCCTGTCCCGGAAATGAAGTGTCCAGTGTCGGTCCTGGTAGCAGTTTTAAGGACAACTGGACTTGTGGGCCCCTCGCACGGCTCTGCTCGGACGCCCGAACTCTGAGAGGTTAAGCGACTGATCATGAATTGCCGAGGTTCTCAATGGCACCACCTCACGGAAGGAGTTTGGTCCTGAGCCAGCACGTGCTACGCCCCCACCCGCACCCCTGCTGCTGTCAAAGCGAAGACCGACTCGACTCTCTGCCCACAGCAACTGTCAGCTTCTGTGAGCACGTGCCTCTGGCCCCTAAGGCCCTAGGGCATGAATCAAGAGAACCATGGATGGAAATACGACATGCGTGAGGAAATGGGAAAGGCTGGGCAGAACCGAAATAAATCAGGAGGAGAAAGAACACAAGGAATATACTTAGAACTGGAGCTGATTTGTTATAAAAAGGAAACCCCCTTCCCCCTTTCAGAACCCGAGGAAGCAGCTCTTCTGCCTCTTGGGCCTTCACCCCCACACGGGGCTCAGCACACAGGACACCTCAACCCATGCCCACTGCCGTGCGCTCCCCTCACAGGACCACCCCGGGGCACCTGGGGCTCAGGAAGCCGTGGAAGAGGGGTCAGATGTCACAAGGAAGAAGATGGGAGGAAATCTAGGACAGAAAGCAAAGCCGGACAAATCCTCTCCCTGGTGATGAAAGCTTGGCTATTTCATTTCCCGACAACCTGCTGCATTAACGAGACCCCTACCATGAAGCATCACGCGGTCCCAGGGACACATTTCATGTTGAAAGGGAAACAGACATGAAACAAGCAGACAGACCGATGCGCGCACCTAGGACAGTCCCTGAGGAACTCACAGGACCACCTCCCAGCCTGCGGGCCTCTACCCCGTAGATGTAAAGGCCAGACGCTGGCTCCCCCGGAGCTGGGTGGAAACCACCTGACAAGGCCCGGAAACGTTTCATAAATGTCAGTGCTGGGGCCGTTCTTTCCCTTGAGGCTCTGCTCAAGTGAGGCTGAAGCAGACACCTGGGGACTTCCTCATCTAGAAAACATGTTTCCCTGAATCAGCAAGTGGAGAGCAGATACCAACGACATAACTATGAGGCCAATTTGGGGGTTTGAACGATGACTCATTGAAAAAGAGGAGGGAGAAAAACAAAACAAAACATAAAAAACAGAGCCGAGGTTGTAATGCCCTCCCCTAAAACACAGGAGATTAAACGGAAGGACTTCAAGAAGGGATTTGGGGGTTTTATCTTTTCTAACTTTACCTGGCCTCATTCTGAGTTTAAGAAACACCATTTCCCTTTTTCATGCAAAGGCAAATGTCCTATGTTGTCTAATTTACTTCTTTTCCTACTTTGCTCCTCTGGTCACGGCACGTGTGCGTGAGCACACGGCTGCGGGAATCACAACCTCCTCCTCTCCTCCACTTCAGAAATCTCTGAAGTTCCTGAGTGTCAATTTGAGTCAGTAATATAGCATATGCCTGGCCAAATAATTCCGAGAGACAATTCAGTGAATACTTTGTCTGCGTTTACAAATCCACTCTTAGTGTGTTTTCTTGCACTACTGCACTCAGGAAAGTTCAAATTGTCCCACATCTGGGTGCCCAGCTGTTGGATGCACTATGCACTACCCCTCCAAGGGAAACATGAAAATCACTCCGCACCCCCAATCCTGACCAGTTCCCTAGGGACTGTACGGTAAGTTAGAAGCAGCATTAACACTACCACCAGCAATTTAAAACAAAATAATCAAAAATAACAAAATAAGAAAACGCTGCAGCGATTACAGTGGCCTGGGCAGAGCGAGCGAGCAGGTTGAGGGGATTACATACCTCCTGGAGTTTGGGGCAAGGAAAAGGAGAGCCAAAATCATGGAAACATACAAATGAGGGAGAAAAGAAAATTAAAACAAAGAAATTAAACCCGACTCCTTAACCTTAAGGTGCACTGTATTAGTCATTCATGTCTGCCTTGTGGGGACGGGACATAAAGACAGTAACAGGGCAAATGCCACTGTCCGGCGTGTGAATGAGGGGCTGGCCTCATCTGCCACATCCCATCTGGTAAAGACAAGATCTGAGGCACCACCAAAATCCTGGCCTCAAAGATGCCACAAATCAGCTCTCACCAAGCTGACGTTTATTAGTATATCCTGAATCCAGAGCAAAGACAGTGAAGATTACTTTGGGGAAAATTAAATGTCTCTCTTCGGATGGCTACCTCTTTTTAAAGTGTGTGTAAAAATGCTCACACACAAGCCTGTGAATACATATGTACATATGTGTATACACAAGAATACATAATCTTATGGTTATATGCATACACAGACATATACACACAATTGCAGACAGCTGGAAGGCCTGCCTTCTGTGGCACACACATACGAAGGGGTGATTTGAAGTGTGCTACAATGAAAACACAATGTGAAGAGTTTAGGAGGGTTTGGTGGAGGTCTGGAAAAAGTAATGCAATGACCTAAAAACGAGTCTCACATTTAGTTAAATTTTTTTCTTTTTAAAAAACATGGGATGCCTCATGAATTTACATGTCATCCTGGTGTAAGAACCAAGATAATCTTCGTACTGTTCTAATTTTACTATCTGGGCTGTCAAAGCTAACACTTAGTATTAGCATTTAAACAAATTTCGCTGGAGGGGGAAGCAAATCCAAACCTGGATGCACTTTTAAATTTTCCAGCAGGTTCCCTTTTAACTCTAGCCACTTGGCAATAAAGATGCAGAGCAGAGTGGCCACCTCTGGGGTGAGTAATTTTAGAGCCTTAACTTCGAAGATTCTCCTGGCTTAAAGATACATGAAACGTTGACAAATTCAAGAGACGTTTAACAACTCCGACCAGTGAGGTGGTGCTTAAGGAGAATTTATGAACTGAGTCATTGTGTATAAACCCGAGGACTTAGGATATGCTTTTAAAAGGGAATACAAATCCTACTGCCATCTGAACGAGTCAGAAATTGAAGATCTCATTTCAGCGCTTCCCAGATGTGTCAATAATGGCATAGAGTGTAAGGACTTCTAATCTCACTGGGACCAGGAGCTGAAATGGTAGAGGAGGATCATTCTAATGACACCTCCTGATAATGCAGGAACCCACACATCAAAAGGCCAAGGCAGAAGAAAACAGGGGAAAGTACTCTCTCAGTGGCCAAAAAATTAACATCGTTACGTCTGGGGGCTCTCTCTGCATTCTGAAACGGTTAATGAAATAATCACATGTGCATATGAATGTGTATAAAAACCTTCCTTTTGGTTACTTTGTCACCTTCGTGGCAAGGCGTGACCACAGATCTCAGCAATACAAGCTCACTTTTGGCAGAGGGAACAAGAATAATTTTTAATTTTTCTGAAGGAACAAAATCATTAACGTGGCTGATTTGTATTGGAAAGGAGGGGGGGAAAAAAAAACCAGCGCCCAAGAATGAGTAAGAGTGCCGTGGATTGCGCTGCAGCCAGGGCCTCGGGGTTGCCATGCACGCTGCCTGTGGGGAGCCAGACGCAGAAGGAAGTGATGATGCACCGGGGTGGGGGAGGCGGGAGCACCGGATACAAACTTGTGATGGGAAGTAGAGAGAAGGGCACAGCTGGCCGCCCTCCCAGTGGTCCGGGAAGGGAAAAGGACCAGGTAGGTCCTCCGGGAAATGCCCCAGAGAGGAAATGTGGAGCGCAAACACATGTAGGCAATATTTATGCGGGCAAGCCTATCCCCAGGAGTCTCTGTGCGTCCCATGGGGCACTAGCCGTGCATTCCTTCCCTTCTGGACGCGGCCTTGTTAGAACAGTACGAATTCATACCAAAGACTCTCCCTAGCGCCTCCTGCACCAACCCCCTTTTCCCCACAGTGCAGGCTCGGGTTGGCGAGCGTGCACACACACGTTCTTTTTAAGTTTCTGCGTTAGAAGCCCTAACCCAGACGGCATCACTTACCGAGCTTCAATAGCCAGCCTTCTCGGTCTGGGTTGAAGAAAGTGTGAGTAAGGTCATTCCCATCATCTTCTGGGATTTTAAAGGGTTCGTTTTTTATGCTCTCATACAGATTCTGGGATAAAAGATGACACTGCATGTCTCTGATCCGAGAAATACCTCTCCTCCCGCCCTTTCCCACCATTCGTTTAATAAGTGTCACTGTGTGCCACACACTGGTGGCATGGAGAACATCTCTCCCTTTAGGGGCTCACAGAGACAAGAGAAATAAGACGCCTAATGGACAATTAAGAAAGAAAAGAGATCAGCCCGACTTCCATTCGAGCCTTTAGTTTCAGATTTATAAACCACTTTCCCCCACTGACTCCTCACTGGGCCTCACTACCAATTTCTTAATGAAATTCACATAATTATGTGTATGGTCCAAGTAGACACTGGATGATCCCACGTCCCCCCCGTCCCCTCCATCAGCACCGCCCGGGACCACAGTCTTGAATCAGCGCCAAACTCACCCGGAGCAGCTCCTCGGGCAGGTCTCCCCCGTCGTTGATGCCTCGATTCATGGCAATGAACCTCTCCACGGTGGGCTTGTCTTTGACATTGGGGTTATGCAGGCTGGTGTTCAACATGATGATGGCAAATGAGAGGACATAACACGTGTCTAAAAGAGAAAAGCAAAATCCGATCGGAAACATCCCACCCGAAAGAACATGAAACTCCGGATGAGATAGAGAATAAAAAGCAGTGCTCTCAGGGCTTCCCTGGTGGCGCAGTGGTTGGGAGTCCACCTGCCGATGCAGGGGACACGGGATCGTGCCCCGGTCCGGGAGGATCCCACATGCTGCGGAGCGGCTGGGCCCGTGAGCCATGGCCGCTGAGCCTGCGCGTCTGGAGCCTGTGCTCCGCAACGGGAGAGGCCACAACGGTGAGAGGTCCGTGTACCGGAAAAAAAAAAAAAAGCAGCGCTCTCAAAAGAATGGGCAAAATCCATGCGCTTGGGTATGATCTAACTGAAAGGTTATATACTGCTCACTGAAAAGAGCAAGGCACGGGAAAGAACATAAAGCATTCAAGACTTAAAGACGTTTATTTCTTCAGATTGTAAAAGAAGAACACATACACCATAGAAAACCAGAAAAGCACAACGTATAAAAAAGAAGATATAAACTACCTATAATCTCACCACCTAGTAAGAACTTATTTTGCTTTCTCACATAAATGTGCCTACGTGTAAGGTATCACAAATGTATCTCACAGATACAGACTGTAACACAATTAGAATGAAAACAGATACATAGTTTTGAAGTCTGCTTTTTGGCTAATCTTATTAGCATTTTTCCATGTCAATAAAGCCTCTTTTTAAAAACATGAGTTTTAATAGTTGCATACTTCATAATTCAGAGGTACCATAACTTACATTCTTACTACCTTATTGTTAGAATTTGGATAGTTTCCAACCTTTTACTATTATAAATACCATTTAAAGCAACGTTCTTAGGCAAGAACCTAAGCCCTTTTGTTTTAGAAATGACCTAGTACCTAGAAGAGAACCTGACAGGCACTGCCAACCACAGGAGAGGACGCCCACCGCCGCCCCCCCGCTCACCTGTGGACTGGAACACCCCGTGGTTGCACTGACAGTAGCGCTGGGCAAACGCCTCCATCATCCGGTCAATCTTCTGGGCCTCTCCCGGCAGCCGGAAGCTCCACAGGAACTGCCTAGGAGGTGAAGACAGGGCAAGTTATGGGACTTGGGGAGATAATTTGTTTCTCTGTGAATGATTTCTGCGGCAAAGGGTGACATGGGGGACTTCAGCCTTCTGTCAAGTAACTCTGAACAGATGCAGACTAACTACTCCACATCACCATTCTCTCGATCGGAGAGAATGTATTTAGAAAACAATTAAGATTTTCCTATTCAAAAGAATGGTTCTCCTCCTCAGACTGATACACAAGACTGAAATACAGATAATGCCCATTTTAAAAGAACTCCAATTTCCAGAAAAAAAGATGACATAGCAGGAAAAGAGATTTTCTATCAAAGCATTCAAGACTAATCCCTTTAAGTCAAAGAGAGACCTGTGGTCAACAGATTTAATTCTGGATTATTTTCATCAATCTAAATGACAACACAAAAGATGATATTATTTACACTAACGGCAGTGAAAATACCAAATGACAATTTCTCAAAAGACACAGGTAATAGATTTAGCAAAAAAATTAACGTTGAGTTTTTTCCTTCTAAAATGAAGGGCATACTATCTACTTCCTATTCCAGGGCAGGAAATTAAAGGTTTTCTAAAGCGAAATCGGGAAAGATTCCAAGTGTAAACATCCATTTCCAAAATGTTAAATGAAAGACCTGAGGAACAGTTTTGCAAAATCTGCTTTCAATTTAATTCCCTTTAACCATCCAATCATTTCAATCATAGGCCAACAGACTACTTTCCTTTAAGATGCTTTGAGATACTCAAATAACCACCAAAGGTAAATTTCATTAAAATGCCACACAGGGCAGACGCATAAGCAAAGGCCCGCCTCCCGCTCCAAAAGTTGCTAGCTGTGAACACACTCACCGTAAGGCCTGGACAAGGTTGAGATCAGTGAACTCATGTAGCTCCACAAACGCATGAAGAACCTGGATGTTAAACTCATCTCTAGCAAGCGAAACAAAAGATACGGGGGTGGAGGGGAGAGCAGAAGTCAGACACTGATGCTGAGAATCCAAGGTCATCCCGACCCCCAGCCAGGCCGCCTCCCACGCTGAGCGCCGCGGCCCCGTGGCCGGGGCGGGGAGGCAGCCATCTACCTGCAGCTCTCTGTCTGCTAGCTGAACACAGGAGGAGTCCTTCCGCCCCCAAGCTGCTGTTCCCCAGCACCCCTCGGGACAAAGCTCAGAGCATCATGGAGTTTGTTTCTCTAGGTAACTAACTGCTGACCAACCTACCACAGGTGTCTCCGGAGGCCTTACCTCTCCCCCAGGTAGTCACCGATGGCTGTTTTGTTGAGCCCTTCACCTTTATACAAGAACTGGGCGATGTCTTCACAAGTGTTCTTCAGCAGATCATTCTCTATTAAGAACTGGATCCCCTGGAAAGACAGCAAAGATGCCAATGGTGCCTTAGACCCCAAGAAGGTTCGGAAAGGAGACAAGGGCGCAGGAAGAACGGGTATGGGTGCTCTGGACACAGAGGAAGTATCTACTAAGTAATTCCAAGTTCTGCAGGAAGCAGGGCTCACATGAGCTGCACTCTACAAACAGGCAGGTAAGCCGTCTTAGTGCCCCTGGGTTCCAGCTGACACCACGGAAACCGCCACCTTACAGACTATGGGCTCTGGCTGCTGACTTTCCACTTACTTTTTTAGGATCCATGTTGAATTTTTTCCTGCCCATGGCTACCTGTTTGTTCCTCTGCATGTTTTTCCTGTAAAACAACCACCACAGCCATTTGAGTACTCCAGGTATTCGAGAATTTCTGAAAGACTGATATGACCCCCACACGCGTCCACTGATTTGCAGGGATTTCTGAGATTTATCCAGGAAAGCACAGGCACACTTAGGTCTAACTATGGAAGGACACTGAAATCCTGACCCTGGCCCCAGGCTCATTTGTTCCTTCTACCGCAGTGGGTTTCTTTTTTTAACATGATTTTTTAAAACTTTATTGAGGTATAGTTTACATATCATATAACATACCCATTTTGAGTGTACATCTGAGTGATGTTCAGTAAGTTTACTGAGTTGTGCAACTATCACTATAATCCAGTTTCAGAGCATTTTCAAAACCCTAGAAGTGTATGCTATGTAAGTTAATAGGTTATTGCCTCAATCTGTTCGTCCATTCATCTGCTGGTAGACATTTAAAGCTAATTCCAGTTTTTGGCTGTTTTAAATAAGAACGCTGTAGATATCCTCGTGCATGGGGGCACGCTCTCATTTCTCTTGAGTAAATACCTGGGAGCTGAATTGCTGGGCACAGCACGGATATATGGTCAACATTATGAGAAACTGCCATCCCGTTCTCCCCAGTGTTTACACGGCTTACTCTCACCAGCTCTCGGCAACTCGAGACGCCACCTGTCTATTTAATGCCAGCCGTCTTAGTGGGTGTGAAGCAGCATCTCCTTATGACTAATGATACTGAGCATTTTTCATGTGTCTATTATACGTATAGAAGTGTTCAAGCTTTTTGCCCATTTTTTAGTTAAGCTGATTTATTTATTTATTTGTTTGTTTGGCTGCGCTGGGTCTTAGTCGTGGCACACAGGATCTTCGTTGCCGCGTGCGGGGTCTTTTTTAGTTGCGGCACGCGGGATTTTCAGTTGCAGCATGCGGGATCTAGTTCCCTGACCAGGGATCGAACCGGGGCCCCCTGCATTGGGAGCGCAGAGTCTTAACCACTGGACCGTGAGGGAAGCCCCTAAGCTGTTTTTTTATTAGTAAGTTTTATGTGTTCTTTCTATAGATATTCTGGATACAGGTCCTTTTTCAAATTTGGGTATTGCAAGTATTTTCTCCTCATCTGTGGTTTGCCTATTCATTTCTTTTAAGAGTATATTTTATAAGAGCAGAAATTGTGAATTCTGATGAACTCCTAGTTGTCCATTTCTTTTAAGCTACAATTGTTCTGAATGGCAAGTAAGAAAAGCTGCAATTCAGAACTGACAATGCTGTGCCTGGATGTGATGAGCTGGCGGCCCATTTCTGCAGCACATGCAGCTTCACTAATCCCCGATGGCCCTGCTGCACAAGTTTAAAGTAACAAAATCAGACAGTCTCATGAAGCCAGACAGGGAGACCCAGGCTTAGCAAAATACAGACGCGGAGTGAATCAGAAATAGCCCATTTACGACATGAAGCAGTTAGAAAATGGCCTGGGAACCCCATTCAAAATTAAACTCTCAAAGCAGCTAAGATTTCATGTAGTTAAAAGAAGAAAATAACCTGCAGACATCCCTTGTCACTTTGTGCTATAATCTCATTTCTACGTCCTCTTCTCTTAAGTCTTAGGGAGGCACCAGCAAGCTTATGATGACACCCAGACACAACTGGGCCTCCAGCCTTCGGGAACTGCACTGGCAGCATCCATTAAGCTTTTCCTTTACCCAAAAAGGAAAAACAGAAACTCTAGAATAGGTACACAGTGGACAAGAGAAGGGAAGAAATAGTTCACATGATAGTTTAAGGGCTACTTAAGGCTTTGGGGGACCTGCCAAGTTCTCCAGTTCAGCCTTTCCAACAATGTCAAAAGCCCTCACATTTAGAAGTCCCCGTGCTAAAGGCAAAAAGTATGGTTACATACATGCTTGCTAGGCAAAGAGGGCAGAAAACACACTTTCTTCTTAAATACACCACGTGTGTACAATTGCAGGCTGGCACTTGGCGATGCTACAACCACAAAACCACCTGGAAGAGGACAGACTCACCTCTCTTCTGTGGACCCCAGGTTTTCAATTTCATTAGCTACTTCTGCTATCTCATCCTTCAGCCTCTGCAAAACACACAGCCCAGAATTACCAGGAGGAAGATACAGATCTAATTAAAATCTCTAAAATCTCGCACAACTCCCTCCAACCAAAAACTAAAATAAAGCAAAATGAAATTAAATAAGATGATGCCCCCCCAAAATCTAAACATTTTTGGAAAATTCATCTATTCAACAAATATTTCTTGGGTTCCTACCAGATAGTAAACATTCTAGGAAATACAAAGGTGAAAAAGATACCTCCTGACCACAAGGAGTTTAGTCTAGGACAGAAATTTATAATCATACACACTATGTACAATATGTATTTTTCCACTGAAAACGGCAGCCTTAACACAGTCTGTTGGAGCACATCCGCAGCTCACTGAACAGCGGGTGACAGAAGATTCCCAGGATAAACCACTCCCCGCAACGCCCAGGCTGCCCGGCCAGCAGTGCTGGTGCTGGGCCAACAGTGCCGCCAAGTGGCTGGCAAAGGGAACGCTGATCCCAGCTCTGCCTTCCACCCCTCCCCCATCTAAGCAGGCCCTCAGAGTGGACGACCGTCACGCTGGAGGGGGCTCTGAGTGAAGAACTGCGAAGCTTTCCCAGCACTTACCAGTGAAGGAGGAATCAAAGAACTAGGGCCACAGCAAAGTATACTCACACCAACACTGGAGCATGCCCAGTCTTTCCGACGATACACTTCGCAGCTTGGCGTTACAGGGTGTTACAGGGTGTACCCCCTCCCGTCCCTGCCCCTGAGCTCTCAAATGTGTTACACAGCAGAGAATTCTAAAAGAATTGGCTTCCCCAGGGGCTAAATAATCCAACTAATGGCAACCTATCAACAGGTGTTTTCATTCCTATTTTACAGAAAAAGAAACTGAAGACCAAAGAGGCAAAATTCTCTATTTAGAATCGCCCTGCCAGAAAGTGGCCACCAGGACGTGGACATGGGTCTACATAACCTGAAGCCTGGGTTCTAGTCGCAGTCAGGAGACCTGTCACTCTAGCCTGACAGCCGGCCAGCTGGGTGCAGCTTACAGAGCACTCCTCCTCTCTGAGATTCCACTCTCACTTGTTAATAAGCAAAGCTGGCTATCAATACCTGCACTTTATCAGAACTGTGGTGAGACCAAGGCAGAAGGTGTCACGAGAAGACACCTGGTCGAGGTGGCTGCCCAGCTCCTACCTGGATGTCGGCCAGCAGCTCCTGCTTCCTCCGCCGAATGTTCTCCAGCTCCTGGCGCTCCTCTGCAGTCAGGTCACTGGGAACTACAGAGAAGGAGGGAAGGATTACTAAGAAAGCTTTTCCTCGCCAAAAATAAATACAATCCAGAGACGGAAAAGGACAAAGGTACCACGGAAGAGGTGAGAAGCCAGTGTCGGAAATGAGCGACTGCTGGGGACGGATCTGGCTCCCATTCTCCGTCAGGATTACCAAGGTTAGAAAGGATAGTGGATCACAGAGAAGAGCTCTGATAAAGGAACAGTTGTCACAAAAAAACAAGAGAGAAAAGGCTGCCTGAGATGAGATGAGATGAGGTTGGCTAGGAATGAAAGAGGAGGACTGCGGGCCAGGCCCTGGCCATTTCCATCCTGAGGGGTGGGGGGCTCAGGCCGCTGGTTAATCCATCTCTCTAGGCCTCAGCTCCCTCACTGGGTCCAGCCCCGACACAGGGCAATGTCCATGACCCTAGCGGGGAGGGGGAGGCAACAGAGAGGCAACGTGAACGACAGTTTTGTGCCATTCTGGAGGGGGAAGGGGAGAGACTAGTATGTACAGAGAAAAAAAAATCTAGAAGGACACACCCCCAAACTGAAACAATGTTTAACTCTGAGGATGGGGTTATGGGGACTTTTCTCTCTGCTTTATACCCTTTAACATTTTTTGAATCATATTTTTAAATGAGCTCTTATCATCAGAACAAAGTTACTTAATTCCCCGTCACAGTTCTCACCACAAAACGCCTCCTCATTCCTCAAGACTCCATCTCCTCTAAAAGCAGGGGCTCAGGGTAGGTAGGCCCTACAACGGCCCTTCTGAGTGTGCGGGCAGCCAGGGGTCGATGGAAGAACAGGCGTTGGCATCAGGCACGCCTGGCTCCAATCCCAGATCCATCCCACCACACGGCACTCAGGCCACTTTGCACAGTTACTGAACCTATTCAGGCCGCGTTCACCACCAATAAAATGGGGACGGACACCCTCGCCCATGCACTGGCTGCTGTGAGGGTGAAGTCCCACAGTCACTGAAGTGCGCCCCATCCCGCCTGGGGCTTAGGAGGGGCTCACAAGTGTTGGTCCCATTCCCTTGGGGGCCACAGCAAAGGGCCCCATGTTGCCAGATGGGGGGGGGCAGTACCCGGATGCTCCCATCCTTCGCGCAGGTGCCTCAGTAAGTGAGAACTGCTCCGTATGATGTGGTGGCCACAAGCCAAGTGTGGGTAGTAAGCACTTGAAATGTGATTAGCCCACTTTCAGATGGGCTGTGTGTGTAAAATACACACCAGTTTTGTACCAAAAAAGTTAACATATCTCTTTAATACTTTTTTGTATTGATTAAACATTGAAATGATAAGTTGGTAAATAAAACACATTATTTTAATTGTGCTCACAGGGGCTGCTGGAGTGTAACACTGCCTTTGTGGCTCACATTACGTTTCTACTGGGCAGCACAGTGGAACGGTTCTGCTTGAAGGCGCCGTCAGGGTGCACGACTTGCCAACAATGGCACTGAAACTGAATCTACTGCGTTCAGAGCACAGTTACTCTCCCCAAATATTTCATAAAAATCATGTAAGACAATAGAAGAGGGTAGAAACAATAGACCATGATTAAGCCTCAGCACAGGTTAGTTACATTAGGTTCTAAGCTGATTCTTCCTTTTTTATCCAGCTTTTCCCCACCCTTGTCTAGAGAAGTGTCTTGTTTAAAAAAAAAAAAATTTATTTTTATTTCTTTTTCTTTTAACATCTTTATTAGAGTATAACTGCTTTACGATGGTGTGTTACTTTCTGCTTTGTAACGAAGTGAGTCAGTTATACGTATACATATGTCCCCATATCTCTTCCCTCTTGCATCTCTCTCCCTCCCACCCTCCCTATCCCACCCCTCTAGGTGGTCACAAAGCACCAAGCTGATCTCCTGCTGCTATGCGGCTGCTTCCCACTAGCTATCTATTTTACGTTTGGTAGTGTATATATGTCCATGCCACTCTCTCACTTTGTCCCAGCTTACCCTTCCCCCTCCCCGTATCCTCAAGTCCATTCTCTAGCAGGTCTGCATCTTTATTCCCATCTTGCCCCTAGGTTCTTCTGACCATTTTTTTTTCTTTTTTTTTTTTTAGATTCCATATATATGTGTTAGCATACGGTATTTGTTTTTCTCTTTCTGACTTACTTCACTCTGTATGACAGTCTCTAGGTCCAACCACCTCACTACAAATAACTCAGTTTCATTCCTTTTTATGGCTGAGTAATATTCCGTTGTATATATGTGCCACATCTCCTTTATCCATTCATCTGTCAGTGGACACTTAGGTTGCTTCCATGTCCTGGCTATTGTAAATAGAGCCGCAATGAACATTCTGGTACATGACTCTTTTTGAATTATGGTTTTCACAGGGTATATGCCCAGGAGTGGGATTGCTGGGTCATATGGTAGTTCTATTTTTAGTTTTTTAAGGAACCTCCATGCTGTTCTCCATAATGGCTGTATCAATTGACATGCCCAGCAACAGTGCAAGAGGGTTCCCTTTTCTCCACACCCTCTCCAGCATTTATTGTTTGTAGATTTTTTGATGATGGCCATTGGGACCGGTGTGAGATGATATCTCATTGTAGTTTTGATTTGCATTTCTCTAATGATTAATGATGTTGAGCATTCTTTCATGTGTTTGTAGGCAATCTGTATATCCTTCTTTGGAGAAATGTCTATTTAGGTCTTCTGCCCATTTTTGGATTGGGTTGTTTGTTTTTTTGATATCGAGCTGCATGAGTTGCTTGTATGTTTTGGATATTAATCCTTTGTCAGTTGCTTCATTTGCAAATATTTTCTCCCATTCTGACGATTGTCTTTTCGTCTTGTTTATGGTTTCCTTTGCCGTGCAAAAAGCTTTTAAGTTTCATTAGGTCCCATTTGTTTATTTTTGTTTTTATTTCCATTTCTCTAGGAGGTGGGTCAAAAAGGATCTTGCTGTGATTTATGTCATAGAGTGTTCTGCCTATGTTTTCCTCTAAGAGTTTGATGGTGTCTGGCCTTACATTTAGGTCTTTAATCCATTTTGAGTTTATTTTTGTGTACGGTGTGAGGGAGTGTTCTAATTTCATTCTTTTACATGTAGCTGTCCAGTTTTCCCAGCACCACTTATTGAAGAGGCTGTCTTTTCTCCACTGTATATTTATTTTTGGCTGCATTGGGTCTTCGTTGCTGCACGCAGGCTTTCTCTAGTTGCGGCGAGCGGGGGCTACTCTTAGTTGTGGTGTGCGGGCTTCTCATTGCGGTGGCTTCTCTCGTTGCAGGGAACGGGCTCTAGGTGTGCGGGTTTCAGTAGTTGTGGCCCGTAGGCTCAGTAGTTGTGGCTCGCGGGCTTAGTTGCTCCGTGGCATGTGGGATCTCTAGGACCAGGGCTCGAACCCGTGTCCCCTGCATTGGCAGGCGGATTCCCAACCACTGCGCCACCAAGAAAGTCCCTAGAGAAGTGTCTTCTAAACTTCTCCAAGACCCACAATTAAAAAATGCATTCGATTTCACGACCCAATCTCCCCCATACACAAAAATAATACCCTTGGGACTTCCCTGGTGGTCCAATGGTTAAGACTCCATGCTTCCACTGCAGGGGGCATGCATTTCATCCCTGATTGGGAAACTAAGATCCCACATGCCTCACAGTGCAGCCAAAAAAAGAAAACAAAAACAAACCCCTCACCACGTGAAATCTATTGACATTTTCTACTGTTTTACACTTAGTTTTCCTAACAGTGGCTGTGGCCCACGAAACTGATTTCGTAGCCTAATGAACGCACTGAGTCCTGTAGTTTGAAATACACTCCTAATTCACTAGAGGCTGGAAGACAGAGCCACCTAGAGATTCCAACAGACCACCTACACCCAAGCCCAGGCCTTCCAAGTGCGGCCCCAACCGTGCCTCTGTGAACTCAGGGGTGAGCATGCCAACAGCTACTTCAGGAGAAAGCTAACAACAGATCAGCCCTAGTTAGAGCAAAGCCACTCTAAGAAACAGCACAAACTCTACTGGTTCATTCCCCATTCTAGAGAAAAGCACACACAAAGGAGTTCACTCTGCTTCTTCTGGACTTCACAAACTGGAAAAATTTCTAGTCCATGAAGATGAGAAGTTCCCTTTAAGAAACTAATTTGCGGAGCTTCTAACATAACATGGTTTTGCAAAATTTGAGGCAATAGTTCATTTCTTTAATAGCTATTCCATGGGGGAATGAATAACCAGGCTTTGACTCTGAACCACAGAGAAGGCTTGATCAGATCACTAAGGAGTCTTGCCCCAATCAGAGGCAAGACTACGGTCCTTATAACAAGGCTGATGAAAAACAGAACCATGATGTGAAAAATCTGTATCTCAAGACTGCTGGATACCCTGAGAAGCCAATTTCTACTGTTTCAAACTGGAAACTCAGTGGTGGCTTCCTTTTCAGAATCTAAGCACCCAGCCATTCTGGGTTAGCCTTCGCACAAGACAGTTTTTCTGGAAGGTCACAATCTAGTTTCTGCAGTAGAAGTTCAAAATGTGCCTGCGGTCCTCCACCTTCTGAGATGCTGCTTTAGAGAGAGTAGAGGGATAAAAAAAGGTACAATCCTGCAATACCACAGAGTACGGGGAGAGGGGCCATCGGCAAAAGAGGCTTCAACGAATTTCCAGGGCAAAGAAAGCAGAGCGCCAACACCTCCCTCTGAAAGCAGAGACTCCACCAGGGCAGGGACCTTGCATGCCTGACACTGCCGTGTTCGCAGCACCCAGCACAGTGTCTGGCACCCAAAGGTTCTGAATATATATTTGTCCCCAGGCAAAAACAAAGGAGCTGGACCGACACGTGGAGAGCAAGCATGGGAGAGGGTGCCCAGGGCGGAGCCTCGATTCCTATATTTGGGAGGCCTGGTACTGCCCTGTGGAGAGCAGACTTATGCCCCAGGCCCGTCCCCACACTTGGAGCTCCCACTCAGCCCATCCACCATATCATTCTTCCGCTCACAGAGATGGCTGAGCCTCCGGCCCGAATGGGAGCCAGCAGGGAAGGGAGCAGATAACCTACCCTGGAGCAGACAGAGATAATTAAGGGAACAGAGAAAACTTTGAAAGAACAGGAAACTATGAAAAGGACACAACTACAGAAAAATAATAAGCTCTTGGAAATTAAACATATTTTGCCCCTCTAGCCTCTCCCAAAATAAAAAAAGTCAATAAAAGGATAAAAGATGAAGTTGAGGCACTCCTACAGAACAAAGTGCAAAAGAAAAGACTTGAAAAAAGAAGCAAAACAAAATATAAGCAAGAAGTCAGTCCATTCAGTATAATAAAGTTTTTTTAATCTCAGAGAAGTCCTCAGAGTAAAGTTCAGAAGTTGAAGGATTAAAGGCAATCCTGAAACCTCGATGAGGAGTAAAGAGGGGAACCAGACCACCCACAAAACAAGAACTGGGCTGGAGCAACAGAGATCCCGTAAGACAGTGGAAGGGGCTTTCAAAGTTCTAAACAAAAACGATTCTGACCCGACACGCACGCACGCACGCTCACAGCGTGGAGAGGATCCGATCAGAACAAGAGGCCAATGGGCTGCAAGAAGACCGTCCTCAGGAAGAGTGGACGAGAGAATGAATGGGAAAGAGCTGGAGTGTTTACGATGGGAGAAGGCATCACTGGGTCTCCTCTCAACAGAACAACAAGGTAGCTAGAAACAGGAAAAACAAAGGCTAGAGGGAATCAGGGTTCAAGCCACAAGCCAATGGGAGGCAAGAAAGGAGGCATCGACCTTGGTGCTGGGAAGAGCTCCCAGGAGGGTGCACACTCCTGTCGCGGGGCGGGTGCCGGTGGGGAGCACGTGGCACAGAGGCCACTTCAGGTTCCAGGACAAAAGCTGTATGTAATTAGCTGTGAGCATGCTGAAATGGGGGAAGAGCTGACGGAGGTGTGAGGGCCTGAGAGGGGCAAGCGGGGTCCCCGCACCTCCTCTTACAAAGGAGCAGGAGGCACGCGTGAAAGATCACAGACAGAAATCAAGGTTGTCAATGTGTGTATGAAAGTCTCAAAGATGAAAATTAAGCGACCAGACATTTGTGAAAAACTATCAAAAATGCACAGGGAGAGAGTGAAGGAAAGAATGCTGCAAGTGAAGGAAATCAGGAGATAATCTCTGACTCTGATAAAATAATCAGCAGGAAGAGAATATTAATACACACCTGGCAGCATCTACCAGAAGATCAAAATCCAGAATAAGTTCATTGTGAGTGGTTGCTTCTGGGTAGGGGGTCTGGGAATGGAGAGAGACGGGGCACAAGAGCTCCTGAATACTTGCTAAAAATAATAGTTAAGTACTACTGCATTTTTTAAATGAAAAATAAAAATGTTAGCCTATGGTCACTAGAAAAAGGACAGGCCTTCTATTGGGCTGGCCAGAAAGTTCGTTCGGGTTTTTCCGGAACATCAGTATGTCCTGGTGGTCAGATGGAAGATACTTCTAGCCAATGTGCAGTTAGAACCAGCAAGACATTTATCCACATTTACTTTGAAGCTGTCTCCTGACATTAACCACGCGATTTCTAAATCGCTTCTCCATTCCACACTTAGTACCCTTAAATCACAGCACTGCTTCCCTTTTGGTTCAACAAATCACCTAAGAACTTACTACAAAAAAAAAAAAAAAAAAGAAGCAGATTTAGATCTCATTTTTCTAGTGGAATTTTGCTCTGAGGTGAGAAAAAAAAATCCAGCATTTTAACAAATGTATTTTCCTCTGCTTACACTTATCAATGCAACAGCAAATTTTCAACTCAAGCCCTCATTCTCATGTTGCCCATGAGGAAAAAAAAAAAAATTCCACAGACAAAATGCTTAATTTCATTTAACAGCATGAAGAATCAAAACCATGGCTGGAGAGCCAGAGGAGTAAGTGATCCCTAGGATCCTAGCTGGCGTCTCAAGGACCCTGGAAGGCTGCCACCAGGACACGACAGGAACAGCTGGTACTCAGAAACCACCACATCCACTCGGCACCCCGAGTTTCTGAGAAAGCAGCGTGGGCCCCTGGGAAAGGCATCTATCTACCCACGCCCTGGCTCTCCTGCGTAGCTATTAGGGTTAAACTGTAAAAGATCTGATGGGCCAGATGGCAGAGCAACAAACAACTCCTCCCCCACCCCCCCACCCCCACCCCCCGACTGCCACGTGCTGCAGCCACGCTTCTGTGCCAGGAAGGCAGCTAAACCCTCTTCTCCTGAAAAGAATGGCAACTAGGGAGGCAGCGGCCTGCGCATAAAGGACACGGGGCAGAGGGCCTGGAGGCCTTGGGAATTCATGCCTGCAAAGGTTAATTTCAATACAAGGTGTCCTGCTTCCAGCACGGGGACCAGTCCAGTAGCAGCCCCTCACCATTCCCTTGCAGGGCTCCAATTTAATGAAGGGGATTAAAGAGCCTACCAACAACAAGGGACCATTGTGCTCGGCTGTGAATAGAAAAGCCACACAAGGGGACCTTCTATTTATTTCTTTATTTAAATGTTGCTCTGCGGATTTAACCGGCAGAAACCCAGAGCAGCAATGTGCTCCATCCAGCGCATACAAAGGAGGCTCTCTTAAAGGGACAGCGCCCTCCTTCCGGGCTGGGGGCGGGTAGATATGCACATGCGGCATCACTAGGTCCAGCTCCTCCCTCTCCGGCGGTCACAGTCACGGGCAGGTGCCCAGAGACCTGCCATGAAGTCCAACTGAAAAGGTAGATCTTCTGACAGCAGTTTCTGCTCAACAGGAATACAGGCGGCTGCCAGCCAAAAGGGACCACGTTGTCTGTCCTTCGTCCCCAGGGGTGACATAGGTCAAAGTGTTGGAGGTGCACTGCAGGGCCCAGACACAGCTCCCTGAGGTCCTCCAGCTATACCAGGTCCCTCTGCCTAGCTTTAAAATACCTCATTTGCCTTATGTTTTCCACCATAATCATCAACCGTCACCCTTCTCATATGCAGCCCTTGCCTTTCGGTGGACAAGAAGGGTCTAAATTTACACCGGCACCGCAGGGAAACATTTAAAAAGGTGAGGCCAAGAGTCCATAAGGCCCTCCCTTTTCCCCACGTGTGGAGAAAGCAGACAAACAGGTCTGGTCTCCATGAAGCCCAGGAGGGCGTCGGTGTGCAGAAAAAGCACTTCCAGGCCTCCGGAGCCTGCGCCGGCCAGGGTGCCCTGCTAAGCAAGGCCAGAACCTTTCCAGGCTGGAGTTTCATGAAACTGAAAACACACACAGACTCAGAAACCACCTGCCCACCTGGAGCCACAGCAGCCTGGTAAAGTAAAGCATGAGGATTAGCAGATGCAAACTATTATACACAGAATGGAGAAACAACACGGTCCTACTGTAGAGCACAGGGAACTATATTCAATATCCTGTGATAAACCAGAACGGAAAAGAATAGGAAAAAGAATACACACACACACACACACACACACACACACACACACACACGCATAACTGAATCACTTTACTGTACAGCAGAAATTAACACAACATTGTAAATCAACTATATTTCAATAAAATAAATGTTCTTAAAAAAGAAAGAAAGGTAAAGTAAAGCACTGGGCCTTCCTGTACCCTCTCCAGAAACTGTTACCGGCTCCAGAGGGAACATGAGCTTTTTACAAACAGCTTTTGGGTTCAAGAGCGCAAATCTGGGAAGCTGCCCGCTGAGTGAAGGCGGCGTGCCTCCAAAGACAAAGATCAAAGGGCCTGCGTACAGAACTCACGGTGTGGTGAGTGCTGGTCAAACCACCAGGCACTTTCTGAATCAGCCTGTGCAGATCCTCCGGTCAGATCACTCACTCTGCTCCACCCTGGGGTAAGTCACCTTGGTCTCCCAAGAGATCCCAGTGCCTTCCAGTGTGAAAAAACCCAAAAGACTAGAAAGAACTCAGGCTTTGGTGACATACAAACAGTCAGCAGACTTTCACAAAACTCTCAATTCTATGCTGACGTTAGAGGTCAGGGCTTCCCTGGTGGCGCAGTGGTTGAGCGTTCGCCTGCCGATGCAGGGGACACGGGTTCGTGCCCCGGTCCGGGAAGATCCCACATGCCGCGGAGCCGCTGGGCCCGTGAGCCATGGCTGCTGAGCCTGCGCTCCGCAACGGGAGAGGCCACAACAGTGAGAGGCCCGCGTATCGCCAAAAAAAAAAAAAAAAAAAAAAAGAAATACATGAGGTCAGATCTTCATGATGGGGATAAGAAAACAACCAAAATTCACAGGGTCCTTAAGTTAAGGCAACATAGAGATGAGTGAAACAGAAAGCTACAATGACTAAGGGGCTTCGCTGACAGCCTCACACTTAGAGACAGACCTCAGGGTAGTTGTCAAGATCAGAGGGCACAGGAGGATGTAGCAAAGGGATGTGACCAAAATCTGAAACTTGTAGACACATATACGGCCAACAGTCTGCTGACCTGACCACCTCACACCTTTACAGAAAGTCTCCCGACTTTGGGAAACAATTCCTTTTCCCTTCAACTAAGTCAAAACTACAGCAACCCTCTGTATAATTTAATACCATATTATTCTGCCTCGAAAAGGAAGGAAATTCTGACACGTGCTAGAGCATGAAGGAACCCGGAAGACATTATGCTAAGTGAAATAAGCCAGCCACAAAAGGACCAATACTGTACGATTCCACTTACGTGAGGTCCCTAGAGAAGCCAAAGTTACAGGGACAGAAAGTGGAATGGTGGGTGTCTGGGGCTGGGGGAGGGGAGACTGGGGAGTCAGTGTTTAACGGGGACAGAGTTTCAGTTTTGCAAAAATTCTGGAGAGGGATAGCGGTGATGGTTGTCAACAAGGTAAATGAACTTAATGCTATTGAACCATTCACTTAAAATGGTAAATTTTATGTTACATATATTTTACTGTAATTAAAAACAAATGAAACAAAATTTTAATAGCAATATCCTGACTTCCCGATTTCTGCTTACTTTAGTCCCTTTCCTAAGAAGCTATGATTTGACTTTTGTGTAAAGCACTGGAAGAGAAGTGTCTCACCACCAATTTACAGCCTAAGTGATTCTAAAAGAAAGAATTAAATTGGCACGTGGCTAGCATAACTGACATTCAACACAGGAGGTGAGAGGTGCCTTCTAGCAAATTGCCAAGGTGAATATTTACTCTTCTAGTTTAAATTCTTTCCACACAAAGACCACCCAGTCTCCCACCTAGAAGTAAGTATATTAAAGATTTTATTACCATAGTCTGCATCTTTAAGGAAAACTTTGTTTCTATCTCAGTCTTTGAGACGTCTCATCTAACCGCTAACCTCACAACTCAGGCCCCCTTAACTGAGATGAGACACTGCCCAGGGATTGGGGGTTGGGGGGAGGGACACCTGTGTGGGGCTTCACTGCCTAGTTGCTCTGTGACCTGGAGAAAACCACCACCTCTCGCTGCCCTGGTTTCTTTAAGCAGGAATGGGCATGTCAGCATCCTTGTCCTTCCCAATGAGAGGGTGTATAATAAACAGCTCCATAAACTGTCTCATGAAAGCAGGGTATTTTATCATCTTACCTTACATAGGGAAGGGAATCAACACATTTTACCTAATAAATCCTAGAACTCAAAGACCAGTTTGCATAACCTTATGATTCAACCAGCTAACCAAAGGGAAAATGAAGTCAAATTTCAAGGTAGTAAAAGAAACAAAGTCATAAAATTTTATCCTAAAAGTTTGGTTTAGAAAAATAAAGTTAACATCTGCTTTCAAGAAAAGCTGAACACTAGAAAATAATCATTTTAAGAACCTCAAGCTTTTCTAAAACCTAGCAGTGGTACTACGTGATCCAGCTGGACTTCTGCAGCAGTTTCTCTCCAGCACTCATACTTGCAATCTCTGTCTCCAAGGCTGTTTTTGAAAGGGTCACAGAGACTGCAAGCAGAGCTGGAGCCAGCTCAGCAAGGAGAGCCATGTTCTACCTCTGGCTCCTTGAGACATCGCAGAGCCCTCGTGCTCTCAGGGAGAGCCTCGGAGCTCCCATCCTAGCAGCCAAACCGAGCATCGGCGCCCCTCTCCTCCCTCCCCACACCAGCTGCCATCTCTGGCACTGCACAGCTGTGCCACCACATCCCTTCCCTCCAAAAGAGAGGCTTGGTGAGGGTGTGAAGAACTAAAGAAGTCAGTTCGCTCTCACTTTACCCGCCTTCCTGAAACCTATGTGTACGCTGGCCCTTTGTAAAACCCTGAACACTTCTGCAGACTGAAACACTGCCCCCCGCCCTTGGCTGACAGCTGGAACAGACCCCTGGCACCAAAATAAACGTGGGACTCCAGCTCCTCTTCTATGTGCATTTTTGGAAAGAGGGCTACCATACCCGGGGAAGGTTCCAAAGTTCTTAATGAGTAAAATAAAAACTCCTAGGGTGGGTTGAGAGGGAGATCTCGCCGGATTTGCCCCTCTGCTTTCTGCCGGCCTATTTCTAACCTCACCAGAGCAGGACCACAGAAATCAGTTATTAGCTTGCTCCTCAATCTCAGGCCTAGAAGAAACCACACTGAAGGTTTAAACCTCTATTTGAAGAAGCTACTGGAAAAACCCTAGGAGGAGAGAGCAGAATGCGAAACCACAAGACAGACATGCAGAGAAGCTGCCGCTGCACACATCACGCTGCTGCCTGCTCCTGGGTGGGAGAGGCCGGCAGCAGCGGCGGCGCATAATAATAACAGAGGGATCCGCGCTCTACAGGAAGCTGCACACGATGGGCTCACACGCGCCACCCACCCGGCCTCTTACCCAGGGCGAGTCCCCTCTCCGGCAGCCCCAGGATCCCGGCAGCCCCAGGGCGGCGACGTCAAAGCCCGGGCAGCTGGCAGCTCTCAGCTTCAGAGGCCATGGTGGCCCAGCACCGCGACCCCCCAGTCCCAGGCCCCCGGCGGCCCCCACAGCGCCGGGCGGAGGCAGCGATGGAGCCCGCACAGAACGTGCGTCCGCACAGCCAGGGCAGGGGCGGCGGCCGCGAACACAAAAGCTGAGCGGAAACCCGGGTGGAGAGGGAACCGATGCTGGTGGGGAAGGCAGGCGTGGACGGAGACGTCGCCGGGCTGACACTTGGAGCGTGTGCTCCGTCCTCCAGGCTTATTTCCATGAATGCGATGACAGTGCCCCGCCCACCACGCCCCCACTCGCGGCCTCGGAGGGGGGACGCGCCAAGAGCCTTTGCTCACAGGCTGCAGAGGCTTTTTTCTCCCCCCTTGGAAGCAAAAAGCTGATGGTGGCTTCCCAGGGAGGATGTTAACCCTTACTTAAGGTACCCTCTCCCTTCCTGAGTGGATAAACAGGAGGGCAGGATCCAGAGGGCAGGCTGTTCTGTCGCCCTCAGCGCAAGGCCACCTCCTTCTGCCCAGCACTGTGTCAGGAGGCAGGGATGCTGACCACGCTGCTCCAACACAATCCCCCCCTTCCTGTCCTCTGAGGCCCTAGGCCCCCTGTCTCCACGTGGCACGCTCCAGCCTTTTTACTAAAAAGGACCTGCCTCCCACTCAGGCCATGTGCTAGCCGCTCTCTCCACACACGGGCCATAGGTGTTTCCGCACCAGAGGCTGCAACATAGCTTTCCAGTATATTCTGGTTAGGGTGAGTGAGGCAGGTGGGTCCAGGGACGATACTGTAAGACGGCTGGTGACAAGAAACGTCGCTACAGCCTGAGAGGAGTGGCTCTCAAGCTCCAGAGGTGCAAGGATCACCAAGGGCACCATCAGACACACAGATCTGGGAGCCCAGGCTGAGACTCGGGTTCCAGAGGCTCAGGCCCCCGTGTTAAGCCAGAACACAGGGTGACTGGAAGCCTTGTCTGCAGACCCCTCTGGGAAGCACTGCCTTTGACTAATAAGGGAAGAGACATAAGGATTTTAAAACAAGTGCCAAATAAACAAGGAGAAAGAAGAGAAAATAAACCACTACACTAGAGGAGGTTCTCCGATCTCGGCACTATTGACATTTCGGGGATCATTCTGTGTCGAGGGCATCCTGGTGCCTTAGAGCACATTTAACTGCACCCTGGCCTCCACCCACTGGATGCCAGTAACACCCCACCCTATCCCCCAGATAGGACAACCCCAAACGTCTCCAGACATTGCCAAATCCCCTGCAGGGCAAAAGTGTTCTGCTTAAGAACCACTGGTCCAGGCACACAACAACAGGAGGAAAAAAACTTAAAAATCCCACACCCTCCCCTGCCTTCCAGTCCTCTGCCCTTAGGAAACTGCTGACAGGAGGCATCCTTCCCCACTACACTAACGTGGGATCCATACTCTGAGGTTTCCTCATCACCAAGAGGGTCACCAGACTTAACCAAACACTTGGGCTTTGCAGCCTAGCCTGTCTTTAAAGAAACAGCCACAATGTGAACAATTTTATTTTTGTGTCGAAATGGCAGTTCTCATCTAAAAGAATCATACCAAATCTACGAGAAATAAACCCTAAAATTATTTATGAAATCTTTGCTTTAAGCTGCAAAAGGAGGCACATTTTCAACAAACACGTGGACTGAGAGTCCCTATCTGACACTCAGTCTGGTGAGCTGCCCATCCCTCACCCGGCCCCAGGGAGAGTCCATCCTCCCTGGTCCACCAGAGCACCTCGTTCCCAACCTGTTTCCGTTTCCTTCTCATTGTTTAGAGGCTCATCCTGGCCAGCCATCAAGAGCCACCTCTTACGGGGAGAACTCCCTCAGTTCACACAAATTAACCCTCACTTAAAGGCCTTCTTCATACCGTTTCCTTTGAACAATGTTTGTATCATGCAGTTTACCACCTGGTTGGACACTGTCCTGTTCCCAGGGGGTTATCTGTCCATGAAATTAAGCTCTTGCCTTCCAGTAAAATACCATAAATATTCTCACAGCACTCTGCACATTCCTAAGGGCTATGTCCCCCTTTCCGAGCTAACGTCAAAATACGCACAGACACACTCCAGGGATTCAAAGGTCCCAGCAGGCAGATCCTGACCTGTCACTTTCTGTGCACGACTGGGTCATAAGGCACATGCTCACTGTGGCTCACCCTTAACTCACCAGCTACAACTCAGCAACAGAGGATCCACCACTGGGCTTGCCTTGTAGCGTGTAAACCAGCGAAGTCCTCAGCGTGAAGCCAGGCCAGACTGGCTGGCAGCAAAGCCTGCACCACGGTCAGTTCTTGGCACAAACAGTATGATCCAAGGAAGCAAGGAGACAAGAATGAGGGTGAAAAGCTACCGACAGGAAGTCTGCAGTGTGGCCCGCCTCTTCTCTGAACACAGATCTCAATAAACGGCCCCACAATCAAGTTTATGAAATCACAGCGATGATCAGAGAAAAAGACTGTTCACCGGCTAGTAATCTCAGGAAACCTACCAACAGAGAAAATAAAAGCTTTAAAAAATTACTTTCTCAGACTTGTAATCTAACAATCTTTGGGGAAAAAATGGTTACCACCCATAAACCAGGTAGCCTATTAGTAACTACCCTATTAGTTACCGTAGAAGATACAAAGATGGTAAGACGTGGTTCAGGCCCCCAAAGAGCTTACGTGTTACTGGTCCTTTTAAAGAAAAAAGAATCAAGCAGCAAGTAAGCGCCAAATGAATGCTGGAGACAGGCGTCACGGGGTCAGAGACAGCCAAGCCCGCAGCCAGGTTGTCCCAGGAGACCCCACGAGAGCTGAGGCGGGGCCATCGGTGAGAGGGCCCTCGAGGCTGGGGACAGAGGACAAACTGGAAATGCCTAGAAAAGCTGCACAAGTCAGACCGTGACCTTTGAGTCTGGCACAAGGACATCTGACTGTCCTGTTGTCAGGCGGGAGGCAAGGTAGAGACAGAGTGGGAAGGGGCATGGGGGCACCCGGAGAGACGGACGGGCAGCTTTTCCGTGGTGGCCAGGGAGAAGTGACAGGAACACAGGGCGTTTGTCCAAGGCAGGGAAACTTGGGCTCAAAAGTGGGAACAGAGTGACTAAGTGTCTTCTGCCCCCCTGCTAGCTCAGGGCTTGCACGGCCACCCTGTGCGACACCCGCTCCCCACACCATGTGCCGTCTCCCCAGGGCTGCCTTGAAACAGGCCCTCCTCCACGCGCGCAGGGTGGTCTGCAGCACTCGCTTATTCCACAGACAGCTCCTGAGAGGCAGTAAGTCAGCGTCTTTCAATTCAGCAACATCACAAACTTGCTAACCCTACGCACTCGGCCTCCCCAAGCCCCACGTCACCTGGGCAAAGGCCCCGCACCAGCCCATACCAGGCGTGGAGCCCTCCACATCTCAGCATCCCCACCTCCCCTGCTTCTGTGTCACACAAAACTCAGGCATGGAATTTCAACCATTCTACCCTATTCCTTAAGCTTTTTTTTTTTGCAGTACGGGCCTCTCACTGTTGTGGCCCCTCCCGCTGCGGAGCACAGGCTCCAGACATGCAGGCTCAGCGGCCATGGCTCACGGGCCTAGCCGCTCCGTAGCATGTGGGATATCCCCGGACTGGGGCACGAACCCGTGTCCCGTGCATCGGCAGGCGGACTCTCAACCACTGCGCCACCAGGGAAGCCCCCCTTACGCTTTAAAATGCTGAATTGCTCTTTAGTAAAAGCTAGGAGCATAAATGCTTCTTCAAAGAAGCCGAGACTGGCTTCTGTCCCCTCTCTGAGAAAGGCCTGAAGCAACCTAGAGGGTAGCAGTTCCTAGCTCTAACCTCAAAGGAGAAGAAGCCAGCTCCTGGTGCCAGACATCAACCCTTCTCAGAGCTGCCCGAAGTCCAGAGGAGTGCCCGTGAGGTCCGAGAGAAGCCTGAGAGGAGCTGGAGGCACCGACCCAGGCGCCCGCTCTCCGGGTCCCAGTGGCCCTGGGTCCGCTCACAGGCAGCAGAGCTGGGGCAGGCAAGGGCCAGCCTCCCTGATGGGGCCTGCTCCCGGCACCAGCGCAGGGGACTCATCCCTGCCGGGGCTGCTCTCGGCCATCCTCTCCCTCCTGGCCTTTGCAGAGGGCGCAGCAGAGACAGGAGGAGACTGTAGGGAGGAAGGAGGGGAGGACTATGGGGCCACGAGGAGGCTGAGGCGGGCGGTGGGCAATGCTTTGTCCGCAGAGACCCAGGGCGGCACTGTGCCTCACAGCCACCAGCTCAAGGAGGCGAGCTGCCCCGTGAGAGGGCAACCAGCAAATGCCCCGCAAGCCAGCGCGCTTACTGTGCCAGGAGCAAGTCACCAAGAAAACAAGGAAGATCTGAGCACGGGCAGAAAGACCTCTGCGGGGAAAAGCTGTCCTCAGTATGTGCATCCGTTTCTAAAGCTACTGTTTACCTTACCAACACGAGTTCCACAGGAGCGCAACAGATAAAACGATATTAAAGTTCATATGGAAAACGTATGTATGAATAGCCTAGGAAACTATGAAGAGGAAGAAGGGTAATGTGAGGTGAGCCTCTGCCAGAGATTAAAGCGTTGAGACATCAAAAATTTGAAATTTCAGCACTGGAGAAGGAAAACAGCAGAAAAGAAACTCAAGAGATACTGAAACACACAGGTGGCACTTCAAGTCATAAAATCTCATACAGAAAATATTTTTAAAAGATACAAAAATATAAAGAAAAATAGGATTATTCAGTCAATGGGGGGGGGGCAATTAGCCAGCTGCCCATCTGAGGGCAAAGTAAGCTGCATGTCTACTCATTTATATCAGAGTAAGTTCTAGCTGAGTCAAAGATTCTAATGTAAAAAAAGAAACCACAGAAATTCTAGAATAAAGCATGGATTAATATGGTTATAATCTCAGAGAGTCTGTTCAGTTTGCTACAATAAAATGTAAAGCTTCAGAATGGAAAATAAAGTTCTATGAGCTAAAAGGTAAATAACCAGGACAACCAATGTGCAAAATACACGACAGATGATTCACTTCTTTCCACAAGGACAGCAGTAAGACAAAGGTGGACACAATCAGCGAAAGACATAAAAAGCAGACCCAGAAAGACAAACACAATGGCCAGACGTGAAGGACGCTTAAACTCTCCAGTTCAAGCATGAATACCACACCGCTTCAGGTGAGTCTGGCAGAAATGAGAGTGTCCGCCAAGGGCGCGGGAGTACACAGGCGGCCCAGGCTCTGCTGGGGGAGTGTAAACGGCGCAACCTTTCTGCTGCAGCACTTTTCAATTCAGCAATTCCATTTAAGAACTTATCCAATGGACGTACTCCCAAAAGTGCAAAAATGAAAACTACTTACACACGATTTGGTCATGAAAAAGAACGAGCTGATTGGTAGATGCCAGCACAGAAAGATCTCCCAGACACTGTGCCACGGGAAGGAACAGGACACCATGCGCGTGGCAGCGATGCTGGCAAACGCAAGATCTGAGAAGGACGCTCTTGAAACTGTCAACAGGGACCCTGTTCAGAGACGAGGAGTGTGGACAGGGAGCAAGCAGAGGCAGCGACGCCGCATTTTATACCTTTCTGTGTATCTGGATCCACAAGTGAGGCAAAATTGTATGTTGAAATTTCTATTCAGAGAAAATATGGAAATGTCACCAGCCACTTACCCCAAAACATTTGCTCAGATTAATGACTAATTATTCCTTTAGTGGAAGGAACATACTTGAGGCCTGTTATAATGCGTGTGAAATCCCTTAGGCAAATATACCATCATGCCACGTTGTCTACGTGGGATTCCAACGTATTTCTATGAATCAGAATCCTGAATGCTTAACAGAAGAGACTTAAGATGCCAGAAAGAGAGGAGATGCAGAAACAGCCACTGACTTAGAAAAGAAATGTATTGCATTTTTCTAGGTCAGAAGTTAAGCTTTCATGATTTCTCCATAGGGTAAGGAAGGAAGAACATACAAAAGTCAAGAAATTATCTTCATAAGAAGGGAAGGAGTGGCGGGGCAAGTCCTGACCATGAGCAGAGCTGAGGGCAGCAGGACTGACTTCTGTCCCCGTTTTCACTGGTATGTCACACCCAGCACGGGCTCAGGAAGAGGACACGTGGGTCCCAAGAGCAGCACATCTCAGCAGTGCTGCCCAACGCCAGCCCCGGCGGAGTTCCATGTCCCCCACCAGGAGCCGCGGACCCACAAGCCTGTGGCCCCTCTGCATCTAGTGACTGTCCCAGCTGCAAAATGAGCCCATCTGAATCCCCATGAGTGGAAGCTCTTCACAAGGTAACAGGAGAAGACAGCACCAGTTACAAGAGTTTTTTTCTAAAAAGGAAATCTCAGCTGGGCTGCAACAAACAGAAAGAGGAGCAGAGACAAGAACAATGTAAATTCAGTAAAGGTGCCTTTGGAAGGCTGTCAAAATGCAAGGGAAAAGTGAGAAATGGATATTATAAAAAACTTCCAGGACGTCTATCCCTCCATGTTTAACGTAACCATCAGCAAACTCTATGTAGGTCCTGTGCTGCCAGCCCCCCACCACAAACATATTCAGCGAATCTTCCAGAGCCACAGGAAGGGCTACACCACAAGGTCCTGACGCCTCCTGTCCAGATCTACCGCACCTACCTTGCCCTCGTCTCCACTGCCCATTGGCAGGCTGGGGGCTCCTAAGGCCCCAGACCTGTGTCCTGCCAAGACCCACACTCCCTGCCTCTCCTTTCCACAATGCTGGCTCCTCAGACAACTCCACCTGCCGCCCTCCACACTCCACCTGCCTCCTGGACGCTGGGTCCTGACCACTGGCAGCCAGCCCTATGCATTTATGTTCCGTACCAAAGAGAACCTGGGAAGCTGCAGAAAGCCTCAGACGATGGATAAAGCTCCGCTCTTTTCAGAGCAGAACCCGAGCCCCGTTTCTCTTCACGTCTTTCATCAAGAAAAAAGGGCAGTCCTGACCCTCTGTTCAACGCTACAGGCACACACGCTGCTGCGGTCCACAGACAGCCTATGAAATCCAGGCTAGAGCCTATGAAATCCGGACCAGAGCCTATGAAATCCAGGCTAGAGCCTATGAAATCCAGGCTAGAGCCTATGAAATCCGGACCAGAGCGAGTCCCCTTCAAAACTGGTCCCAGCAGATGGTGATGCAGGTCTGCTGAGATGTGTGCTTTGTACAGTGCCAAGCGCTCTAGCTTAAAAATAAAGATGTAGCCGTTTTTGACTTCGCAAAATACAAACTCAACCCCTAAGGAAGGGAGTGAGGAGCATCTACAGATGTTCACTTACAGCACCTCTGCTTTTCTGTTTAATACCCGCCTCGACCTCAGCAACTGCCCAACAGAAGGCTGGCACAATGACAAGGAACACATTTAGAGGACGGGATGAGGGGTAAGTTACCATCAGAGAGAGTATTCTAGACGCAACCTGAAAATCCAATGTCCTAAGGGAGAGGCACTCTATTTAACTCCATTCTATTCAGCATATTTTCCTATAAATAACACTATCCTATACTCACATAGTATCCATGGCTTAAAATCTTTTTTCATTTCCATTTTTATTTGAACTTGACAGCAAAGTCTGACTATGAACTCTGTGCATTTCCTGACAATGAACTACGCACTATTACCTCCAGTTTAGAGGTAAGACTCAGTGAGTATAAATAATCCACAAACAGACCAAGCCCAATTCAAACTCACTGGCTGAGCACTCAGCTCTTTATTTTCTCTCACGGGAATAATAAAAGCCACCTCAGCTCAGCGTTTACTGTGCATCTGCATATGCCCAGCCTGCGCTCGGAGCTGGGATCTAAAGAGCTCCAGCCCATGCCCTGCACAGAAGGGAGAGGCCAGAGGGGTAGGTGTGCGAGCCTGTGGTGGTAGCACATGCTGCCACAGTGGCCACGCCTGCCCAGGGCTCAGAGGACACCAGGGACCAAGCGGCTTCAGAGCAGCAGTCAAGCCTCCGAGCCAGGAGTTGAGAACAAATGAATTCCCCAGGGCTTCCCTGGTGGCGCAGGGGTTGAGAGTCCGCCTGCCGATGCAGGGGACACGGGTTCGTGCCCCGGTCCGGGAAGATCCCACATACCGCGGAGCGGCTGCGCCTGTGAGCCATGGCCGCTGAGCCTGCGCATCCGGAGCCTGTACGCCGCATCGGGAGAGGCCACAGCAGTGAGAGGCCCGCGTACAGCAAAAAAGCAAACAAACGTGGCCATCTGATGAAAGCATCACAAGAAAACATACATACACACACACAACTTAACCTCAGAACGTTTGAGAGCCCTGACCTAGGGTGCTTTAAGCCAGTTCTTCTGCAAAAGCTTTTGGGATTTATAATCCACAAAATTTGTCACCCCTTTACTCATAGCTTCACTGTTTACAGTGTGGGTGTGGAGAAGATGAAGGAAGTTCCCCAGACCTGACGAGGCTTCAAACAGTCTTTACTTAATACCAAAAGAGGAAGATCAAATAACTATGGATATTCTCTTTGTTACATTTTTATTTAATAAAAATGGTTATTATTCATCTTGTGCCTCACCGATACTTTCAACCTGGTCTCTAACATCTTTCCTTTCTAGTGTCACACTCTGGGTGTACACGCAACTTGCAGAGCTTCTAAGACTGCTGCTCAGACTCGGAATCAGACACCATCACCAAGTAGGAGGGCACGTGCCACCAAGACGCTCCCAGGGGGGTCTTCAATGAAAAGTAAAGAGTGGGGGTGGGGGCTGGGGGACATCTTCAGTTTAAAAACACAGAATCTCTCTGGCTTGCACGCGCTCTCTCTCTCTCTCTCTCTCTCACACACACACACACACACACACACACACACACACACACACAGAGGCAAGAGCCTCTCAGTTGCTACTCCTCAAGAGGCAGTAAAACTGTCATCACAGAATTTCACATGTCAATCAAAAGAGCTACTTAAACCCCACCCCATATACCCAAGCCAGGACTGGAACTCACCATCGTCTTCTTTGGTTTTAAGGACCATCTTTTCTGTCACAGTAGGACCCTGAAGGTTGCTGGGTTTTGTTCTTCAAAGGAGAACTCAGAGCAAAGACTCCCTGGGAGGCAGGGCAGGGTGGGGCAGGAATACCTGTGAGCTGTCCAGCCACGGGGACAGCTCAGAGCTGCTTCCTGGACCGACACGGAACTCGTTGGCTGCACTCCTGGACCAATCAGCCTCCAGCCACAGAAGCGTCACTCCCAGTTCGCGGCCACCACCCAGTTCCTGAAGTCAAGCTCAAGTAGCTTCCTAGAGGTTAACCACCTCCTCCCTGGAAGCAGTCTGAGGCTGGAGTCCAACGAGTAACAGTGGCACTTCTGGTCTCAGATTCACCCAAAGCAGCAGACAGAGCTGGCGTTTCTCTCTTCACTTCCCAAGTACCCTCCTAGAATGGAATCACTTAAAAACCCCTGGTTGTCTCACAATGAGATAATAGCGCATTTCCCAAGAGCATGACTAAGAGATCGTAATCATTACAGTATGTTGTGAGGTCACAGGATAAAAGTAGAAGGCAGATTTTAGAGGCCGAAAGAAAAAAAGTCTAAGGGAATTATTCCCATATTTATCCTCGAGATATACTTACCTCAAGAGATGAGTATACAGACAGTCCCCGACTTACAATGGTTGACTTTTTTTTTTTTTTTTTTGCCGCACCTTACAGCATGCAGGATCTTAGTTCCCCGACCAGGGATCAAACCCATGCCCCCTGCAGTGGAAGCACGGAGCCCTAACCACTGGACAATCAGGAAAGTCCCACAATGGTTGACTTATGATTTTTCGAATTTATGATGGTGTGAAAGCAACACGCATTCAGTAGAAACCATACTTTGAATGTTGCTCTTTTCCGGGCTAGCGGTATGCGGTCCAATCCTCTCCTGTGATGCTGGGCAGCAGCAGCAGTGAGCACAGCCCCCAGTGAGCCCATGATCACAAGGGTGAACAACCGATACACTTACAACCATCCTGGACCCAGACAACTGCTCTGTTTCTCAGTGTCAATACAGTATCCAAGCCATTACATGAGAAAATCAACACTTTATTACGAAACAGCCTCTGTGTTAGATGATTCTGCCCCACTGCAGGGGGGCAGAACAAACTGTGTGTGTTCTGAGCCCCTTTAAGGTAGGCTGCACTAAGCTATGATGTTCAGTTTAGGTGTATTAAATGCATTTTTGACCTACAACGTTTTCAACTTATGATGGGTTTATCAGGATGTAACCTGAAAGAAAGCTTCCATGAATATTCATGTAACGTTCTGGGAAAAGTCTTCTTCTCAGCGCAATACCCACGTCAGTCACAATCCCAAGGAGAAAGAGACGCACTCAGAGTGGGAGTCTGGAGAGAAGAGAGGGACTGTCTATAAAAGTGAGGGTGGAGTGTAGGGAGACCACAGGGAGAGACGCAGCAGCAGGGCCAGTGAGAGGGGGCGGCCCTGACCCAGGCCAGGCCTGCTGGGCAGCGGAGTGGGGAGGCCGCTGGCAGGACCGCAGGTAGAGGGTTCAGCCGACCTTAGCTACCTGGTGGGGAGAAGACACCTTGACCTCACTGTCCCCTGGCCCACCAGTCTCCTACGCAATCCAACAGGGCCAGAGGACCAGGGAGAGCACAGAGAGTGGAGCTGTGAGGGCACAACACAAACCAAAGGCCCCAGGAGCCGGCCCTGAAGAATTCAATGGCCTGACATCTGCCTACCAAGTCTCAGCTCCGTGATCGCCACAGTTTCAAGACCCTTCCTGGGACCCTGCGCCTCTCCAGGCTCATCTCCCACCACCGTGCCTGGTTTGTTTCTCTAAGCAAAAGATGCACACATCATATGAAAAGCAAACAGTACCTAAGGCTAAAAACAGAAAACCACGGCTTCCTGCCCAACTCCCCACCCCCCGAATCATGCTTCACAGACGTAGGTCTCTCGACTATTTCTTCTGCTCGTCACCTCCCTGTTTTGAAATAACTAGTTACACTACTTGTTCTCGAGTTTTCACCTCTAGACGTCAACTGCCCGCCATGGAAGATGAAGACTCGCCTTTTACCCCCACCCCCCTCCCACGTGCACACACACATACACACGCCCACTCAGTATAATTACACAAACATTTCTGGTTAAATCAGTATTTAGTATTCCCATAAACACTGCTCACAACTCAGCTATATAATGTACTATAATTAAAATAACCACAGAATGGACTAAGTGTCCTTTGTTTGTTTCTGTTTGCTCGTGCCAGACTCTCTACCAAGCTATGCAACCGTCAAGACTGTCAAACGCACCGAGCGGTCTGTTTTCTGAGATGGCCTCCAGAAACCTCCACGCTCCCACTCAGCCTGGTCTTGTGGCTCTTGAGGCCCGCGTTCGGGGCACCACCCCGAGCACTCCCCCGGACATTTCCCACCACTGGACCTGAGTCTCTGATCCCATGTTTTTTTTCTTTCTTGGATTACTTGCTCATTTTGATGGAGCACGTTCTCTAACAACTAACAGAGAGAGGCTGTGGAGGGGTGGGTTTTCATGGTCATTGTTGTGAATTTTGCATGTCTCTTCTCTCACACCTGACAGTCTGGCTGGGTGTGGCATTCTAAGTGAAGTCATGTTTCCTCAGCATAGTGGAGGCATCCACTCCCTGTTTCCTCTTCCTGTATTGCTGGTAGTGATGGTACCATTCTGATTCCCAATATTTTGTATGAGACCTTTTTCCCCTCTCAGGAAGCTTTTAGGACCTTATTTCTACACTCAGTATTGTGAAATTTCATACGTTATGTTAGCCACCAGATAGAACCTATGTCTGAAGTCTTATACTCTTTAATAAATTCCTGTCCTTTGTTTTTTTCCAGTTCTTGTTATTTGGAATTTCTATTAGTTAGACACTGGACCTCCATTGTGAATCCTTTAACTATTCTTATCTTTTCACTCCTACTTTTCCTCTCCTTTTTGAGCTGCTTTCTAGGAAATACTGTTGCAATGGCCCGAACGTTTGTGTCCCACCCACCCCAACTCATATGTTGAAACCCTAATGTGATGGTGTTTGGAGGTGGAGCCTCTGGGAGGTGATTAGGTCATGAGGGTGAAGCCACCTTGATGGGATAAGTGCCCTTGTAAGAAGAGGCCAGAGAGTTAACTAGCTCTCTCTTTCTGCCATGTGAGGACACAGCGAGAAGACAGACCTCTGTAAACCAGGAAGAGGGCCCTTACCAAGAACCTAAACAGGCCAGCACTGAGATCTTAGACTTTCAGCCTCCACAACTGTGAGAAATAAACATTTGTTGTTTAAGCCACCCAGCCTGTGGTACTTTGTTATAGCAGCCTGAGCTAAGACGATTCTCTGCTTTATCTTCCAACCTATCTACTGAATGTTCTATTTTTGCTATTTTTAATTTGCAAGAACTCACTCTTAATCTCTGAATATTCCTTTTTGATAGCAACCTGTTCTTGTTTCAGTAATATAATTTCTGAGACTCTTAAGTATATAGTTATTTTTACATATAAATTTATTTATTTTATCTTATTTATTTTTGGCTGCATTGGGTCTTTGCTGCTGCATGTGGGCTTTCTCTAGTTGTGGTGAGCGGGGCTACTCTTCATTGCGGTGAAGAAACCCCCAAAACAGACAAGTAAAACCTGCTGGGATTGTGATTTTCAGTGGCAAATCTACATTGAATCTGTAGGTCCTCTGGGAAAACTGACATCTGAGTGTGCTGGGTCCTGAGTGCACTTTCTCTCTCCATGGATTTAGGTCCTCTTTCAAGTCTTTCAATAAAATTTTAGAATTTTTTTCCACTAAACTCTTGCACATTGTTGATAGATTTATCACCAGGTATTTAATTACTGTTGGTTGCTAATATATTGGAATGCATTTGTGCTTTATATGTTGACTTTGTACACAGCAGCCTTGTCAACCTCTGTGAATGATTCTAACAATTTATCTTTAGGTTTTTTTTACCTTTTCTATATGGACAGTCAATCCACCTGTGAGATAATCGTTTCCTTTTTTTCCTCTTTACAATCCTTGTGCCCTTTTTCTTGCCCCATTTCCCTGGCTAGAGCGTTCGGGCCCAATTCTCCTGAGGCTCCGTGGCTGAGAAAGATTGGGCTAGAAAACCCTGCAGCACAGCATCAGTGAGGTTGCTGAGCGTGGACACCCTTCATTTCTTCGCCATCTTAAAGGAAAAGTTTTCTACATTCCTCCACAGAATATAACATTTACTCTAAGTTGTAAATACCTTTTATCATGTTAAAAAAAGATTCCTTCTCTTTCTAGTTTGTCAAGAGATTTTTTTCAGTTATGGGTGGCTGTTCAGTTCTTTTAGTAATTTTCTTGCAGGTACACATGTGATATTGTTCCAAGAATATACAACCAAGTCGTGAACTAGTCTAGCCCTGCACTGTCACGTGTGGTAACCACTACTGAGTTCTTCAAGTATGTTCTAAGTGTAACACACACCCTGGAGTTTGAAACCTTAGCACCAAAAAAATGCAAAGTATCTTAATTATTATATTGATTATATGTTGAAATGATAATGTTTTAGATATATTGGGTTAAATAAAATATACTATTAAGGTTATTTTTACCATTTATCTTTTAGCTGTTTAATGCGGCTACTAGAAAATTTTAAATTACGTATTTGGCCCACACTATGTTTTTTTGGACAGCATTGGCTAGACACACCAATGTGTGCGTGCAAATTTAGTCTATAATAATAGCTAACATGTACTGTGTCTACTAGGTGTCTGCACTGTTTTAAGCACTTTTACAATAACCCTACTAAGTGGGAAAAATTTCTCCATTTCCTAGATGAAAAAACTAAAAGACATGGAGAGAGTAAGCAAATAGCTAGTGAGCCGTGGAGCCAGACTATAACCCAAGCAGCTGACTCCTCAGCTCGCGCTTTTAGTCACTACCTTGTACTGATCAGCAGGGAAAGGATGTGCTCTTCAACAAATGGTGATGACAACTGACTATTCAGAAAACATTTAGGTTCCCTTTGCCATTCTATACTTAAAAAAACAAACAAAAAACCTCCAGATGGATTATAGGTCAAAGTGTGTCTTATATATGTATATGCACTTTGACCTATAATCCATCTGGAGGTTTTTGTTTTCTTTAAGTATAGAATGACAAATATAAGTATGTAAATATAAAAAGTATATATTATATATACCTATATATGTACACATATGTACATATGTACACTTTTAAGTGAATTTTTTCTCATTTTATTGCAAAGGAACATTACTTCGTAAGCAGGTCACAAAAACCTAGAAGTCATAAAAGAGAAAACAATTGACCAACTTGACTTCATATGAATAAACTTAATATATAAATATATTATTTATATTCTATTTTGTATGACAAAAGCTCTCACAAAAAAGGTAAGACTGGCAGTATAGCTGGAGAAAATATTTGCAACACTTAGAAGCAAAGGATTACTATCCAAAATATATGAAGAGTACCTACAAACCAATAAAAAGACAAACAACAGTAGCAAAATAGGACAAAGGATATGAACAATTCAGAGAAGAAAGACAGACAGCCAATAACCCTAATAAACAGGGCAGAATAAATTACAATAGCCAGTAGACTACCAGAGTGCTGAAGAGCATCGGTGAGGTTGTGGGGAAGGGGACATTCTCATAGTGTGTGGTGGGGAGCAGTTGGTGCCAAGTTTCAGAAGGCAGTTTGGTAATGTCTGTCCCAGTTAAAAATGTTTATACAGTACGCCCCTATGCCCAGATCTTGGTTTCTAAATATCATTCCCCATTAAAAGGAACCTGTGATCCTTGGGGAAATGGTTGATTCCAGGGCTGGGTAGGGAAAAATACAAAATGAGCCTGGAAAATCTTGTGATGGCAGGAAGTGAGGAAGTGCTCAAAGAATGATGGGGACAGGTTGAAAGACACAGGAGCCAACTTGAGGAAGCACCCAGCCATTGACACGAAAATTGGGGGGTGAGAAAGGATGACGAGGAACAGATATCCGCATCACCCCAGAGCATCTCTCAACAAGATTCTTAGGAATCACAAAAGGACAGACAGCCACAGAAACTTACAGAGACCTGGTGGACTCATCTTTACTAGATGTTCAAGGTTAACATCACTAAGGGCTTCCCTGGTGGCACAGGGGTTGAGAGTCTGCCTGCCGATGCAGGGGACACGGGTTCGTGCCCCGGTCTGGGAGGATCCCACATGCCGCGGAGCGGCTGGGCCCATGAGCCATGGCCGCTGAGCCTGCGCATCCGGAGCCTGTGCTCCGCAACGGGAGAGGCCACAACAGTGAGAGGCCCGCGTACCGCAAAAAAAAAAAAAAAAAAAATCACTAGTAAAAGGATTCATCACCATCATGGACCCTGACACAATGCACTAAGAACACAACCTCATTCTTGCCAAAAATGCACAACCTCAATTGAATCAGGAGAAAACTGCAGGCAAATCCAAATTGGGGAACATTCTACAAAATAACCGAGAAGTCCTCTGTGAAGTATCAAGGTCATGATACACAGGACTGGGAACTGTCGTGGTCAGAACTAATTGCAGTGGGGTCTTCTGAATTAGATCCTGGACCAGAAGAAAAGGACCTTAGTGAGAAAACTGGTGAGGTTCCAGTAGGATTGCCAGATTGCTTATTAGTATTGTACTGGTGTTAATTCGCTGGTTTTAATAACTGTACTGTGGTATGTAAGATAGTAACCTTAGGAGAAGTTGGGTAGAGGGCATATGGCAACTCCATGTTTTTGCAATTTTTCTGCACGTCTTAAAATTTTCAAAATAAAAAGTTAGCTGCCCAGACCTGTTGACTCTGTATTGCAGCGTTTCTGAATCTCTTCTGCAGGTACAGAAAGATAGAAGTAGAAGAATGTTGATTGCACACAGCCTGTGACAGCAAAGTACTGGAAACAAAGTTTCATCAGTACAAAATGAAAGTATAGTACAGGTTTTGCTGTGGAATGTACCAGTTTAAAAAAACTGAGGTAGATCTATGTGCTCTGACATAGGAAAATCTCTAAGACATATTAATTGGAAAAAAAAAAACTTGTAGAAAAACACACACTGTTTAACCTTGTGATGTAGGCAGTTAAAAAAAAAAAAGACTTTTATTTTTGTATTTTATATGTTCTGCACTTCCCCCACCCCAGAACATAGTAATAATGTGTTCCTTCTGTAAGTTAAACAGAAGAAAGTATGCTATATTCTGCCTTTAGTGAGATAATCCTTTTTTTGTGTTAAAAAAACTCAATTATCATTTAATATTTATGCTTTCTTTTTTTCTAAACACGATTCCTTTTTTTAAAAATTAATTAATTTATTTATTTATTTTTGGCTGTGTTGGGTCTTCGTTGCTGCACACGGGCTTTCTCTAGTTGCGGCGAGCAGGGGCTACTCTTCGTTGCAGTGCGCGGGCCTCTCGTTGCAGTGGCTTCTCTTGTTGCGGAGCACGGGCACTAGGCACGCGGGCTTCAGTATTTGCAGCACGTGGGCTCAGTAGTTGTGGCTCTCAGGCTCTAGAGCGCAGGCTCAGTAGTTGCGGCGCACGGGCTTAGTTGCTCTGCAGCATGTGGGATCTTCCTGGACCAGGGCTCAAAACCGTGCCCCCTGCATTGGCAGGTGGATTCTTAACCACTGCGCCACCAGGGAAGTCCCAAGTATATAGTTTATAAGGTTTTCTTCCATATCTTCCATGACCTGTTTCTTCTGTTTGCTCTGTTCTGTTCTGTTGTTAATGTTTGGGGATTTTCCTCAAATGTCTAGTAAACAGAGGCTGTTCCTTTACATTTAAGAGAGAGGCACTGACAACCCGATTAAAAGCTCTGTGTAGTAGCTGTGACCTATTGAGTGGTGGGTGTCTTTGTAAAATAATAAAGCAGTAACATGTGGATACCCCACATGTAGGACTCTGTAGGTTCTTTTTTCTTGGACAATGACCTAAAGAAGTGATCTCCAACCTCCTACCTGAGCTATGTGGGCTATAAACCTGGCCAGCAGCATCTGGGAAGCTAGGTAGAGGAGAAAGGGTAAGGAGCTCATAAGTAAGTACACAGACTTTCACTCAGTTTCCTTACAGGCTCATCTTCATGTTTTACCAAAGGGGAAGAGAAATCGCCTTGCTACAGGAGATGGAAGAGAACTAGAAGTCTTAACTGCCTGCCATGACTTCCAACCCACCCTCCAGTTTCTAGCCTCACTCCGTATCTCTATTCTCCGAGGCCCATGGTGCCTTGAAGTCTTTCTGAGATATGGAGATAAATTGTTTTGCTTCCTGATGGCCTCCTTCTCTGCAGCTTAGATCTTTCCTGATAAGCTGCCAATAGGAGAGGGGCTTAGAGCATGCAATCACGGGAGTGTCCTCAAACCCCCAGAAGTGCATCTGTAAGCTGGGGTGGAAAGTGACAAAGACCTCAACCTTCTACAGACAGAAATCCAGTCGCCTGGAAATACTGCAAAACTCTTTTAAAGGTTACTTCTACTTCCTGGATTAGCTGAAAAACATGGATTTGTACTGTTTTTCCTCACAGACACAAACAGCATCAAATCAGTATTGCACAAAAAAGACTTGAGAACAAAAGAAATACCGTGTGTGTCGCAGAGAATTCAAATGAAAAATTCCTGGACATGCACTTACCTTGCACCTGATCACATCTGCCAGTACGTACTTCGTGAGGCAGAATTTTTGGCAGTTTTATCATCAAAAGTAAAGCTCAATTAGATACTTTTTTAAAAAAAGCCCAAACCATGCCCTTTTAGCCTTTATTTTATGTATACAATCTGAATTTCAATTTTTTCCAAAAAGAGTCATTACCTTTTGCAAGAAAAAAATGAGAAAGGTGCAATTCTTCACAAAATCTGGTGTTATTTTCTATGTGAAGAAAATCCACTATCAATGCCATAAAACTGAAAAAACATGTGGTTTTGAGTTTCTGTGCATTTTTTTCCTTGAGAAGGGGGTCGACACATCACGAGACGCTCAGAGAGGACCCTCGTGTGGAGGAATCTGCACCTGGACCCAGCCCTCCAAGAGTGGGTAAGGGCAGCACCATCCCTAGAAGAAGCCCGGGTAAATAAATGATTACCCACTTCCTGGTGACAATGGAACGATGCCCCAAAGGACTCACACCTGCCGTCATGATCACACTTGGAAACGTGTTGTGTACGCTTTAGAAAACATGGACTTGACATATTCGCAATAAACAGAAACATCTTCCTCCACAAGGACAGAGGAGCAACAGTACGACTCACAAATGAGCAAGAAGTATACTCAACTTGACGCTGATAACCATCGAACTACGCCTGTAAGCGGCTGCGGCAATTTTAAACGCCGTTTAAAATAGAGTCAAAATGCCTGGATGTGGTCAATTCAGTCTGTGCTGCCCTCTGCTGGCTACATGAGAAGACTGTTAAAGGGTTTACAATTAGCCATTTTTGCAAATAAATTACCTTTTGAATGTATACAGAAGAAGAAAGTCATGTTCTACCTAGTATACAAGCCATGCTCTGGTGATATTCAGCAGTTCTCATTTTCTGAAGGGTTTTTTGTTATAAGAAAATTGGTTTGCCCTTTGTCTATACACTGTGACTAATTTATGGGAATGGGTAATAGCCAATGGGAATTTATGTTATATGGGCAGACACAGACAACAAACAATATACACAATAAATAATAAATTAACTAGCACGCTAGAAAGTGGTAAGTGCTATGTGGAAAAGAAGGAATCAGGAGTGCGTGCGTGGGAGCAGTTATTAAAGTATTAAATGTGGTGGTCAGAACAGGCATCACAGAGGTGAAAGCTGAACCTCAGTGACTCCCCCCAACCCAAAACAAAAACACCATACACAGGCTTCTCTTGTCCGAAATCCTGTGGTGTGTGAAATGCATTTATATTCTCCTCTGAACCTCCTACTTCCTGTTCCACACCACGTGGACTAATGAAATTAAACAGGCACCCTCTACAAGATTGGATTCCCAAGGCCATTTCCCTATGAACAGACCTGAGCTCCGGGACCCAGAGCGACTGTGGCGGCTGAACCTCCCACTTCCTGTGTCCATTTAGGAGAAAGTCTCATCACCTGGTAACCTGAGGGTCTCTTACTTTCAACCTGAAAGAGCCCAGTACCCTTAGGATACCTGCCCCCCATGTTCTAGCTGCTGCTCACACGCGCAGTATTCATTATTTGAAAACTCTAAGTGCTTAGTACTCTGCATTCACTCAAAAAAGACTTGGGTCTCTACTGTGTGTTCAGTTTGAGCACCACACTAGCTGGGTGCTGGGGTCCGGAGGTGAAGAGAGCACAGGCCTCTGGAGGCCCCGGGTGGTGGCAGCAGTAGCGGTCACCTAAACCACCACTCACGCTGCTCAGCACTAGGATGCCAGGGCCGGGTGCTCCAAGTTCTTGGAGGAAGAACACCAAAAATCAGTCCCTGGGAGAGGCGGGGACAATGGGGATGTGAGCAGTCCAATAACGGAGAGAGACTTGAGAAAACCCACAATCTCAGTGGCATTATCTGGTATTTAGGAGGAGATCCGGGGAGATTCAAGTACCGCTTTGTGGCCACAATCTTAAAGGAAGAAGTAGAGATGACCTTTGGGGTGAGCAGGCACTGCGTGGGAGAGGAAGGGCATTATACCCAAAGTCACAGAATGACATTTGTGTTGGCCGGGCTGCACATTCTCTTCGCAGCCAGGAAACCTACCTGGAGAGAAGTTTGCAAGAAAAAGAGACCTAGGAAATGCAGATTCAAAGACAAAAAGATGTGGAATTCCAAACAAGAACCAGGCTCACAGAGCTGCTAGACAGCCTGAGGTCTTGTCACCCCAACTGAAGGGACACGTGCTACTGCACCATAATCAGTCAGGTAACTGTGAAAAGCTGTACCAGTTTCCAAAGAGACAGAGAGGTATTTTCACAGAAATACAGGATTTCTTGAGCATCAAAACAACCCTGGAGGAGATCAGGCGGCACCCCTACCACCACCATCACCATCCCCTTCCACGATGAAGGAAGCTGAGGACACGGGAGAGTGGAGGAGCCATGCCAACCACGGCTGCCAACACCAAGCCCAGTGGGGCCCTCCCGGGGCGGTGCCCTCGCCCCCATCTACTCTCCATGTGCTCCCCCAGCCTGACGGGATGCACACTCCGGGCACAGGGACCAGATACCCCAAGTGAGGAAGTCATCTAGAGTGAGTTCCCTTAACTCTGAAACTGCCTAGGAGACAGCCCCTCTCCACTTTATACAGATATAAAATATCTGTATTTTATAGATAAGTTTATAAAATACAAATACGAACCAGTAAGAAACTTTTCGTAAAGGCTGAATTCTGGTCTTTTTATCAAACTGCTTATGAAATAAAGCATAAATAGAGACTAATAGCTAACAGCATCTGTTAGCTATTAACAGACTTGAGTTTCCTATAAATGCTGCTGGGGATACACCCTTCACATGAATACCAGGAAATATGAATGTGAATGGTCACAGCAGCATTTGTAGCAATAACCCCAAAGTGGAAAACACCTAAATGTCCATTAAAAGTGGAACAGATTTTTTTTTAAATTGTGGCATACTCAAAAGATAAAATATCGGGCTTCCCTGGTGGCTTAGTGGTTGAGAGTCCGCCTGCCGATGCAGGGGACACGGGTTCGTGCCCCGGTCCGGGAAGATCCCACATGCCGTGGAGCAGCTGGGCCCGTGAGCCATGGCCGCTGAGCCTGCGCGTCCGGAGTCTGTGCTCCGCAACAGGAGAGGCCACAACAGTGAGAGGCCCGCATACCACACAAAAAAAATAAAATAAAATAAAATATCATACATTTGTAAAAGTGAACAAACTATAACTACATGAAACAACATGGATAAATCGCATGGACAAGCAAAAAAAAAAAAAAAGCCTTTAAAATCAGAAGAAAACTTTACTGGAAGAATTTTATACCAAATCCAAAAAGTGTTAAGTACAGACCAAAATATTTTCTAACATGCAAACTCAGAACACCGACCTCCCACATACCCTTTCCTAGGAAACTTCTAGAGAATATGCTTCTGTAAACTTAAGGTAAACTGAAAACAGGAAAGACACAGACCAAGGAAAAGGTGATCGAACAGAGAGGTAATCCCCAATGACTCTGGGGGGCGGGGGGGAAATGGAAACAAAGGCCGCACAGCAGACTTACGAGCAACTGATCTAGACTTGAGCGGAAAAATGATGTGCACTGTCCAGGGGGACACAACTGAATGATGTGCTTAAGCAGATAGAAAGCATCATAGATAAGCTTGGGACAAAGCTGCAGTATTTTAGAAAACAATTGATAATTTCAAAGAAAACCAGGCAAAGGGAAAGTTGAGGCAATTAATAGCTCCAGGGAAAACAAAGAGTTGTACCAGGAAGACAGAATGACTACAGAACACCATGTGGCTCAGTAGCGTCGTGGTCAACAGAAAGTCTGCAGAGGGACTTCCCTGGTGGTGCAGTGGTTAAGAGTCCATCTGCCAATGCAGGCGACACGGGTTCAAGCCCTAGTCCGGGAAGATCCCACATGCCACAGAGCAACTAAGCCCATGCGCCACAACTACTGAGACCGCGCACCACAACTACTGAAGTCCGCGCGCCTAGAGCCCGTGCTCCGCAACCAGAGAAGCCACCACAATGAGAAGCCCGCACACGGCAACAAAGAGTAGCCCCGGCTCGCCGCAACTAGAGAAAGCCCGTACCCAGCAACAAAGACCCAACGCAGCCAAGAATTAATTAATTAATTTTTTAAAAGCATGCATGTAAATTTTTATGTGGTGTACGATCTTTTAAACTATGTGTATATATTGTATCACTGAGATAAAATAAACTTTAAAATATTTTCTATTTTTCTACCTGAATCCCACCTATTCAAATTCCAGTTCCAGAACCTCCTCCCACAACCCTCTCACTGTCACGCCATGTACAGGAAACAAACTAAAGATGCTGACTCAGATTCATGCTAAGTTCCCCCTCTAATTTTATGATTTTTATGATTCTGTGAACTAAGACTCCCCTTCTCAAAGATGAAAAGTGTCTGCTGAAACAGCGTTCTATCCTCGCAGGTAATCACGGAGCAATCACGTTAGGCATTCCATCAGCTCAGTGTAATGCTCATCACCCACCGCATGATGAATGGATGGTTTTAACGCTGTCCTGGGTTGAAAGGAAAATGTTCACGGATCAAACAAGCCTATGGTTTTGTGGGGGACAATGGTGACTAAGCTATCAGGCAAGTTCACTCTTTAACTGGAGTAAAGTAATACATGACAAGTACCAGCTATTTAAGATAAATTCAACTGATATTTCCAGAAATGATCTTTCTGGGGACTTCCCTGGTCGTCCAGTGGGTAAGACTCCGCGCTGCCAATGCAGGGGGCCCAGCTTCGATCCCTGATCAGGGAACTAGATCCCGCATGCATGCCTCAACTAAGAGTGCGAAAGCTACAACTAAAGATCCCGCATGCCAAAATAAATAAATAAATAAATTTTTTAAAAAAAAGGAAGAAAGAAATGATCTTTCTGGTACTTTTACTACTTAGGGGAGTGGTGTTCTGTGTACTTCTAAACCAAATTCAATTAATAACTTTTGGGAGAAAAATGGCCAGCCTTCAATAAATATGGAAACAACTGCCATCATGGTGTGAAATTTAAGCGTGTATGAAAGCAAAGTTCTCTGACAGCTCAAACGGTAAGGACAGATAAGGCTGGGGAACACGGGAGCCTGCCTGCCCCCCTCTTCGTTGCTTTGGACATCTACTCTGATGCACAAGCACTGTATATCCTCTTCCTGTTTCCTTCGCTCCCTTTCTGCCTTACTAATTATACATCACCCCCTTTCTTTGTAAAACCACAAGACCAAGTTACAAAATCGGTGCACTCCACCCATCCTTTTACTCAGCTGACAGAGAGCAAAGTGAACCAGTGAAAAGAAAGAAGCCAGGGCCCTGCAGATGGAGCCATCACATGACAGAGGAGCAGGAGACAGACCACGCCCACCCTGTGTCACGGGCCAGAGCAGAGGAGGTGGAAGGCAGTACCACACGAGCAGCCAGTCCAAACTTCTTCTTGGTACCTGTCACTGATTTTAAAAACAAACTAATCGGAAACCATGGTTTTATCTAAAATCTAATCTCCTTGTTTTACAAGGCAGGTGGTTTCAGTAAAATACAAAACAAACAAGGAAACTCTAATAATCTATTATTGAAGAGGCGTTTCTTCAAGATCTTCAAGCTCTTAAACCACTGTCCAGATGTTTATTTTCCCTAAAAAAACCCCTCCCTTCCAGTCTCAAAAATATTCCTACCAGGTTTGGAGGCAGGTCTCTGTTTGCAGAATCTACCATCACCCGGAGTAACACCAAGTGCTCCCACACAAACCCTCTGGGTCCACCTGAAAAGGGACAGCTAATCAGGTGCCCAGAAGGGGGAGAGCATGGGATATGGGGGCACAGTGAGGTCCACACAGGGAGCTGGAGTCACATCCGGGGAGCAATGCCAGTGACCTCCACTCACGTGGCAGCAGGAGAGACAGAGAAAAACAGAGAACTTTAGAACGTGTTTGGAAGTAGAATCGACAGCACTACTAAGGAACTGGATGTGGAAAACGAGAGAAAGGGAGGAATCAGGGTTGATTTCTCAACACGTGATTTGCACACCACACGGGCAGACATGCTGTTTCCTAGGATGGGGACAGCTGGGGGCTCTGCAGTGCCACACTGAGCATGAGGCCCCGTTCAGACATCTCGGGGGGATGACAAATGAGGCAGTGAGCCACCCGAGCCTGCAGCTTAGGGGGAGGAAGAAGGCTAGAGGTACAGTCGGTCCTCATAATTCAAGCAGTTACGTCCTAGAAAGTCGCTGCTAACCCTGAATTGCCGAACACTGAACCAAGGTCCCCAGGGGAAATACAGGACTAGGTTCCTGTGAGCCCCTGATCCCACTTCCTCAAAGGATCAACACGTATGCTTGTTTCAGGACACCTCACTGACACTGAACTCATGCCTGAAGGAGGCTCATCAAACACGCGTGTGTTCTCAGTGGGGCACACCACGGCCTTCTTGCCCTGGGGAACACACCAGACAGCACATCCGCACTATGCGTGGGGCCATTTTAAACAGAGAAATCACCAGCAGAAAGGGCAAAAACGTGGCACTAAGCAGAGTGCATCCAGGGCCCTTGCTTAAGGCCTGAGCACTGAAAGGGGAGGTAGAGGGCCCTGGGAGCCGTGGTGGACCACCCGCATCTTTCACTGCCCTGCGCACATCCACACACAACTTAGAGAGCACCACCCTCGTGCTGATCTGGGGTTACAAACGGATTCTAGTGAGGAGGCAAACTCACAAATACGGGATCCACAAATGACGAGGACTGGCTGTATAAACTCGGGAGACATCAGAGGATAGGCAGTACTTAATTAAAGCTATTGGTTATACCGAATGGTGATTCCAAATGTTCAGAAGATCCAATTAGGGGGAAGAAAGAGGGAGAAATGTGACCTACTTTACAACTTGCAGTCTATTCCCAGATGCCTGGAGTTAGGGGGACGCCCTCTCTGCACCAGTTATAAAGCTGGTGATTTGATCTCCACTTTCTGACTGCTTTCTCTATTTCCAGCAGTTCAGAACTTGAAAGGGAAAGAAAGGACTGTTATTCATTGCTCTCTCCCACTGGAAAGGAAAGAGCTTTATCATATGCATTTCATATCAATTTCCATAGAAATTACCTTTAAAATGTATCTAACTGGAGGAAAACCTCTATCATCAATTAACTGGTTTGGGATGATCAGGACAAATAATGCTGTCAAATAAGACGACAACTGAGAACTTTGCAAAAGCACATCAATGAGTTTGTAACTGTGACCTAGTAAATGGAGGTAATGTCACAAAGCTCTTATCACAAAGTGATGGTACAGATTAAATCCTATATTGAAAATGTAAAATGCCTACTTAAATACAAAGCTAAAGGTAGTTCTGCAGAATACAAAACTTCTTGTTTAGTAAAAGACGGTCCTGCCAAAAAGTCATGTATAATCCTGGTCGGGAAACAAGACATCCAAGAACACATCAAGAAAAAGAGTACACTCAGGGGTTATCCAATCTCCCCAAAGATTTACTCCTCCTTTCCTGAAGTCTTCAGGCACATGCCTGAGTGAGCTGTGTGACAAGAGTCACCAGGAGTGTGAGGACACTGGGGCCAAACCTCTCATCCCACCCCGAAGGCTGACAGACTGCGAACGAAGGCTCAGAGGGCTGCTGGCATCCCTAGTTCACACGTGGGGTTTACACAATGACCTGAGGGAATCCTGCAGGAGACGACAACCATTAAATTAAGCAGTACAAACAATCAGGACAGAAAACGGTACATAACAAGGTACTAAGTGGACTAAATCGGTGGTTTGCCACACCGCAATTATGAAAGGACCAATTTGCCAACTTTAAGATAAATTACTTTTAACTCCTGCCATCTAACTTGTCTGGGGACATAAATCACTGAATCTTTAGAATAACCTTTAATTAATACCTTAACTCCAAAGTAGAAGACTTTCTGCCTGGTAGTTCAAACACCAAAACCCCCTAAACAACAGAATTGTTCTAAAAATATTTTACAGAATAATCCCTTTTAAAAAAATATTAACACTCGCTCCCCCCTTTTTAAAAGAAGATTTACACTTTGAGTGGCAGTGGTGCAAGCAATCTAGTGGGTGGCAAAGGCCTGGCTGATGACATGACAGAGTGCCTATCCTCTGGCTACACTGGGGGAGAGGAATAAAGTGACCATCGAAGGCTTGTCTACGTTGTGTTTGTCTCACAAACATCATGGACAAAAGCCACGAGTTACCAGGGAGCAGCTTACCTAGACACACAGAGCAACTCTGCAAAGGGAAAGCACAGGAGACGCAGGCACACAATGCTGAGAGAACCTTCCTGAGGGCTACCCTGCCCTCACGCCTGATTCTGCTGTGCTCCTGGGTACATTTGCCCACCTGCAAGAATTTATACTTCTATATTTTTGTGTGAAGCTTTCTCTCCAATTTTAAGTAAGTACAAAATTGTGATTTTGTACAAGAACAGAAAAAAAAAGTTAGCATTTACTTTGTGATTGTTTCAAGTTTTATGTCACTTTTTTTCTAGGAAAATCCAGTATTTTTTTTGATTGATGCAAAATGATAACATATTAAAACATACTTTCACTGATTTGCATATTATTCTCACATTAAATAAAAGCTTCTCTGAGACATTTTAAAACTAGTTACATACCATTTGTACATACCATTCCTTATTACATTTTACAAATAAAACGTTTTTTAGGAGAAAAGGAAAACCCCACGATACAAGCCAACCATTCCATCCATGGATATTAACCCAAGAGAAATGAAAACATGTCCACACGATGACTTTACATGAAGGCTCACAGCAGCTTTATTCACAATGGCCCCAAACCAGAAACAATGCACACGTTCATGACAGGTGACTGGATAAATACACTGTGGTCCATCCAGACAATGGAACACCACTCAGAAACAAACAGAAAAAACTGACATCCCAAAAATGATCTCAATTACTTCATGCTGAGTGAGGGCCAGACACAGTAGAGAAAACACTGTATGATTCCATTTATATAAAATGCTGGGGAACACAAACCAATCTGTAGTGACAAAAAGATCCAGGGTGCCTGGGGTAGCGGGAGGGATGGGCTGCAGATGGACGTAAAGAACCTTTTCATGGCAATGGAAATGTTCTGTATCTTGACGGTGATGGTGGTTTCAATGGTGTACAAATCTGTCAAATATAGCTCATCAGACTGTACACCACATAGATACAGTTGATTGTATGTAAATTATACCTCGATAAAGTTATTTTTTTTAAAACTACAATAAGGGGGAATCAGAAAAGTTTGTAGCAAAAAGATAAATGGAAATGAATGTACTTGTTACCACTAAGTAAGATGTTTCAACGTCAACGCTGGTATCCTAGTTTGCTGTGGAGGCCCTACCAAGTCCTCCAGAATGTCCGCTGACGATGGCCTTCAGAGCAGACACTCCCCAGGCTCCTGCTGCATGTCACCCCCTTGACTGATGTACACAGAGCACCTCACTGGACCCTTCACAATGCCCTGCAAGGCAGGTGCGACTGTGTCGCTACCCCCAAGTCTGTGCCCCTTAGAGAAGACAGATAATCTGCCCAAGGCACAAGGTGGCCAGGGTAAAAATTAAGGCTGACTGATGAAAAATTCATGACAGTGCGCTTTGCTCTTGTTTTTTTTTTTGTCGGTGCCACGCGACTTGTGGAATCTTAGTTCCCTGACCAGGGATCTAACCCAGGCCCTTGGCAGTGAAAGCACGGAGTCCTAACCACTGGACTGCCAGGGAACTCCCAAACAATGCACTTTGGAAAGAGTATTAAAAGACAAAGTTATCAAGCCAAGTTTAAGCTTCTTTCTACCAGAGAGTCCCTAAACAGGCACTGTCCTCCCTATCTGTACAGAAAAGGATTCTAAAACCTATCTGTTCAGAATTAAATTGTGGTTTGTGTAGACTCACTTTCAAAAGTCTTTAACACAATTTGTGGATGCAGATGTCTATAAAAAGCCCTTTTCAGTCACAAGGGGGCACAGGAGTGCTGAGAAGTCAGGAACACAAAGCTCAACAGCTGGTCTGTGTCCAGTAAACACAAGGTGGGAAGCAGATGAGTTCTCACCCTAAATTAACTCTTAAGAAACCCTCATCTGAGCTCAACAGAGAATACAGCTGGATGAAACATACCCAGAAAAAAGCAGCTCCTTTTCTTGGTTAAAGGTCAAAGTTCTCCTTCCATCTAGAATACAAGGTCCCTGAGAACTCTGTTCACGTCTAAATTCCAAGACCCACAGAGTGCCCAGCTCCTAATTGGTACTCAATAAACATCTGTTGACTAAATTAACAAGAAATGACCTGGGAAAGAAGCTGCTATAATTCCCATTCTGATTTATATGAGCACTAGGCAAGGTCTTAGAATAAAGCTACCCCACCAACACTGAGAAGAGAGAGAAAAAAATATTTAAAAGTTACATCAAAAAACGAATGATTAAAAAACAATTCAGGGCTTCCCTGGTGGCGCAGTGGTTGAGAGTCCGCCTGCCGATGCAGGGGACACGGGTTCGTGCCCCGGTCCGGGAAGATCCCACATGCCGCGGAGCAGCTGGGCCCGTGAGCCATGGCCGCTGAGCCTGCGCGTCCGGAGCCTGTGCTCCGCAACGGGAGAGGCCACAGCAGTGAGAGGCCCCGTACCGCAAAAACAAAACAAAACAAAAAAACAATTCAATGTTTGGAAGGATAAATTAACAAATATCATCATATACTAGTGTGAAATGTAAACGTAAATGTGACAGAACTTTCTGGAAAATCACTTGACAGTACATATCAAGAGACTAAAAAAAGTTTTTAGTCACTGACCCAGTGATTCCACTTACAGGAATCTAGCCTAAGAAAAGAAACAGAAATGTGGGCAAAGTTTTACCAACAATGATGTTACAGGGTTATTTGCTACAGGAACAGAGAGGAAACTTCTAAATGACCAACAAGAGAGGACAATTAATCACATCGGGGCGCCACCACATTACACTGCATTCGGCATAGGCAGGCCACCATAGGGCCCCAGCATCCCCACACGTCTTTTGTCACATCTGGTTGGTCAAGGAGACCGCAGCATGACCTGCTGGCTCCCAGGGGAGTGCTGGCTTGTCTGCTGCTTGCTGTGGAAGGTGCTAAGCCCTGGGGCCCTGGTCCCTCGGCTGCAGACCAACCCAATTCAAGCGTGCCCATCGTCTGGGCTCATCCCATCACCCTGTGGGACTTGGTGTAGGGGAAGCAGCAGCCCCAGCCTGGGTTCCGGTGTCTGCTGGGCTCCACGTGATAAACTGTCTGGTTCTGACCCAGTGAGGCCTGCCACCTACCTCCAGCCCCTCCTTTGGACTCTTGCTTTTCCCGCTGTCCTCTATGAGGATGGGGTCCTTCCCTGGCAGATGCCACCAAAAAATCATCCATATATAAATTTTAATGGCACAGAAAAACACTTATGTTTTTTTTTAAAAAGCTACGAAACATTCCACAGAGTGACTGGAACTAGTTTTTAAGCTTTTTGGTGTTGTTGTTGCTAATAAGATCCAGACATATAACCCCCAAGCTTCAGTTTATCTAGTAATTCCAAATTTCTCCTTATCAAATCTTACACTCCACATTTCCGCAGCTGTTTTATGTAAATTACTTTCACATGCACTCTCTTATTTGACCTTTCAACAACCCTGCAAGGCAGGTAGGAAAGATACCACTGTCTACACTTTGCAGGGGTCGTGGGGATGCTAAGTGACTTGCCCAAGATCACAGGGCCATTAGAGACAGTACCAGACCCAGAAGCCAGGCCAGACTACACGTGCAGTGCTCTTTCTACCATACCATTCATGCCTGCTCAGCACTATATAACCAGACTGCTAAAATGTGATAAATGGAGTGGATGTCCTCCCCTTTCTCTCTGCTAATCCACTTCCCTTCAAGGTGGGAACTTTTCTGAGCAGCTGCTCTGTTTTCTATTTCATTGATTTCTGCTCTTTTATATTCTCTGTCCTTCTGCTTGCTTTGATTTCATTTTCTCCTTTTGGCTAGTCTCTTGAGATGGAAGCTGAGGTTTAAGCTTATTTTTTAAATCCTACATTTTCCAGAGAGGACTTCAGGTCGGTGGACATGTAGGAATATGCATGAAAGAGAACTATACCAAAACGTTCACAGTGATGAGGCCACGGGAGTTCGTTACGCTCTTCCCTGCACTTTTGCATGTGTTTGAAATTTTCCATCATGTTAACTTTTCAAAGCTCGCCCAAAGTGCTAAAGAGGGCATATACAATTACAGCCAGCCTATCCACCAACAACCCCTGAGGAGAGGCTGAGAGCTCCTCCGAAGACGCTCTGGCAGGTGACTGCGGGCCTCGGCCCTTCCACAGGCCTCGTGTGCCTGGCAATCCACGTCCCAAGTGGGACATGGAAAGGCTCTTTTCAGGTCACTTCCTCTGCTGTGCAGATCAGGGCTCCAGGATGGCGCCTGCCCAGGGGCTGCCCAGCAACTGAGCAACACACAGGGAAAGTGTCTTCTAAAAGGAGCAAAACTAAAACCACACAGACACTTGGGGAAGCTGAAGTGGGGAGGCATATAAACTTGGTGGCTACAATAAAGGAGTTTAAAAAAAAACCCAAGCTTGGTTATTTTTTGCTCCTTTGATCTGCTGAGCCTCTTCTTACAAACCTCTGCTTGAAAGTTCAAAATCCTCTAAGGGGAATTCTGAATGGCCTAAAGCAAAACCACATCAATTAGATGGTTACCTTGGAAAAATGCATTTAACACTCAGCCAACCCTTCCTACAATCCTTGACACAAATCCTCACACCATCACTTCAAACAAATGCAGGAAATAAAGGGAACCATCTCTAATGCAAGCCAGGGCCAAGCAACGTGACCCCGAAGAGAGCAGCGCAAGCTTCCTGAGAGTGGGTCTTCCACATCCTCGAATTTAGGCTCTTTGAAAATATGTGTGTACGTGTGTGTACATATGTATGTATGTATGTATGTATTCATTCATTCCTGGATCCTACCCTGGAGGGTCCCGGTTCATTAGCTATGGCTAGAGTGGGGCCCCAGAGTAAACTGCCTTTTAAACTGACACAGGCGATTCTGTAGATTAGCCAGGCGTGGACACACCATTCTAACCCCTATTTACTAGATTACCAACTCAGATGGGCAGGTTAAACAGACTATTGATACTTTTGTAATTTCAGCCTGAGTCCCGCAGCAATGCAGGAGCACACATCCTGGCTCACGCGGTCTCTACGTGCGCGATCCCCCGACTTTTGCGTTCAAACGGTCCCGAACTTATTTTCTCCAAGCAGCAAATCTCCAATCACAATTCAGTCTCACAGAGACTGTTTTCTTCAGTTCTGTGGCTCCAGGCAAGAATCGGGGGATGTGTAACCTATTTTTGTGTGGAAATCAACTGACCTTGGAGATAACACAGAGAACTAAAACCGTGCAAACTTCCTAGAGCCTAGAAACCCCTTTAAAAGTCAAAAGTGACTTTTAACTACATGCTTGTCTCTATCAATTGTGTTTTTACCATAAGGATGTTACTTTCATAATTTTTTTAAAGTAGAAGTTTAAATTCCTCTTATGAAAACGCTATATGTACACATGTTTATATGTTTAAGAAAATGAGAGATAACAGCAAGATCAGAAAAGGGAAAGGACAGTAGTATTTAGCCAAAAATTCAGTTTTGTATCCTTGAAATCCATTCAGGGTGGAAATCAAACCAAATGAGCCTTTAACACGAATTTGTGAAAGAGTAATCACACCTAGCCTGCTTCCTCTACACGGATGCCCATCAAGTGACGTGAGGAAAAAAGGCAGATGACTGGGAAAATAATCACCGAACAATGTCATGTCAATATATTCCTCTAGAATAATGAACTCCTTTTTCCTATCAAGCTCCATTGTTCTGGGATGTTTCCATTACCTGAAACCGAAAAAAAAATTCTGCTTGCTACCAAGGTAAGTACAAAAACATTCCTAAGGACGGGCCGCAACAACACAGCCTCTGACTGGAGACCTTCTCTGTTCCGGCAATTTGATGACAAACAGGGCTGCTGAGGAGCAGAACAGGACATACAGGTCAGAGTCTGTTGCTGCTCTGCATGTGTGCTGAATGAGGAACGCTCTTCTAGGACAAGAAATGCTTTACAAAACTAGAAAAAGCCTACACAATACTGTAGTCCTTCCTATTCACGTGGAACATCTCCTCAAGAAGAAACAGGTCCCTCCTCATGAGAAACAGCCTAGGAACAAAAGCGCTAGGGTGATGTGGTCTGCAGAACACGGCCCCCAGAGATGTCCTGACCCTAGTCCCTGGACCATGTGGATCTGGTAAATTCCACGGCAAAGGGGAATTAAGGTTGCAGATGGAATTAAGGTTGCTAATCAGCTGGTCTAGAGATGGAGAGATTATCCTGGATTACCTGGGTGGGCACAACGTGATCACAAGAGGGCTTAAAAGTGGAAGTGGGGCAAAGTCAGCATCAGAGTGATGAGATATGAGAAAGACTTGATCAGTCATTGGTGGTTTTGAGGATGTAATGAGAGAAATAAAACAAAACAGATGTAATAGGGCCACGAGCCAAGGGATGCAGGTGGCTTCTGAAGGGTGGAAAAAGCAAGGACATGGAGGCTCCCCTAGAGCTTCCAGAAGGAACAGAGCTGACACCTTGATTTTAGCCCTGAGACCCATTCCAGACTTGTGACCCACCCCCAGAACAATAAAATAAATTTGTGTTGTTTTAAGCCACTAAATTCATGATGATTTGTTACAATAGCCATAAGAAAATACAGTGAAGCCACTTCTTCCGTCTCTCTACGGTGCTGAGGGCACGTCCAGAAAAGATCCAGGTCAAAGCAGCATCCTACCAACATGCCCAGTTGCTTTCCTGATTTTTTTAATCCCCAAAATTTTTAATCCTTGTCAAGATACATACATTTGTCTAATACCTTAATACTTCCTAAAATAAAGTGGACTCACACCAGAAATCACCTTACTGTAGGTTACGTCAGCCCTCTTAAAGAATTTCTTCGTCTCACTCATCTTTCAAGAATAGAATAATCATATGTTTTGTCCAAACATCCCTTTTCTAAGATTTGTACTGAAATCTCTGCACGCATAGAAAGCGTCCCCATGACGCTTGCAGCAAGCCAGCAGTGTGGAACTTCCTAACTGGTTATACCACAACCAGCTGCAGCAAGAACCAAGCCCCCAAATAAACCACAAAACACAGAAGAATGAAAAAGGACAGAGCACGTGTGAGATAAGAGGGGTAAATTCTAATTTCAACAACAACTTGCAAGTTTACAGGAGCAATTTCAATGACCTTAGTTTCCACATCAAAACTAGATGGGCGAGAGAGAGTGTGGATTCAACAATTCCGACAAACAAACTCAGAGTCTGCAGTGTACCGGGCCCAGTCTTAGGCACCTGGGTTGTGTCTGGTAACAGAAGATGAAGATTCCTGTCTCCGTGGAGCTTCCATTTCAGCTGGAGAAGACCAGCCACATGTAATAAACGTAATTGGTAGCAGGCAATGAGTGCCTAGGGAAGGGGGTGGGAGTCAAGCAGAGTTGGGGGGCAGAGGCGTGCAGTGCAGGCTGCTTAATTAACTGCACGCAGATCTGGGTAAGCCTCCCTGGGAGGAAGGGAACCTAAACCAAGGCTGGTAAGTGAGGGGACTGATCACGAGGATGTCCGGGTGGGAAGCATCCCGGCAGGCAGTGGGCCGAGTGGAAAGGGCAGAGGTGTAGAGGTCTTCAAGGGCCTCCCTGGAGACCATGGCCCAGAAGGTGTGCCTCCAGGGCTAGACCACAAAGGCTAGGGCAGAATCCCTGTTTCTCTGAGAATACTGTAAACCCACAAAATAATCTTTCAATTCCAACCCTGCAATCTTTTCAGAAATTCATTTCCTCCATGCTTTGTCTGGACACTGGGGGAAATCACTGGAAGTGTTTGTCAAAGTTACTGAATCAGCTGAAGAAGTCACCCTTGCCCACCACCGGTAAAAGTCACCATGAAGGAGGAGAGCCACTCCAGGGAGGAAGCGTGCCTAACGCGGCTACTAAGGTGACCACGAGGTCTGGGACTCTGAGACGACAGCCCAGGGTGCTCAGGAGCTGCTTCAATCCCACTTTATTGTTGGGTGTCATCCTGACACAAGAGTGATGGTCCAGGGGAGGTGAGACTTAGGAGGCGAAAAGCAAGAGGCATGAGAATGAGGACGCTGGGGTCCTAGGCTGCCTGGGTGTCCTGAACCACAGCCCTCTTGCAGGCGCTCCTGCAGCTGGGCTAAGAGCAGTCAAACGACCAAAGGCTCGTTTCAAAAACTCCTGCAAACACTGTCATAAATCAGCACGCTCACTTAGGAATCTAGGCCCCAAAAGTCTTTTTGAGGCTGCAAAGCTGAAGTCCTGCTCCAGAATCCTCGGTGACCCCTCTAGGCGACTGTCGTACGGACGAGGCCCTGACAGGAGGCACAAACTACGGAGTTAGAGCAGCAGTGGCGGAGGGGGGGTGATGCTGGAAGGTACCATCATTCCCCTGAAGAAATACCGTGCCACCACAGCAGTCTCCTGTTTCACTGTTGGGTTTCCTCTCTCAACAGGCTCTTTATTATTTTTTTTTTTAATTTTATTTATTTTTTTATACAGCAGGTTCTTATTAGTTACCTATTTTACACATATTAGTGTATATATGTCAATCCCGATCTCTCAATTCATCCCACCACCACCAGCTCCCACCCCCGCCACCCCCCCACCCCCCCACCCCCACCCCCGCCACCCCCCCACCCCCACCCCCACCCACCCCACCCCACCCCCCACCCCACCCCCCCCACACCCCCACCCCCACCCACCCCCGCCTCTTTCCCTCCTTGGTGTCCATACATTTGTTCTCTACATAACAGGCTCTTCTATGTCGTCCTAAGGGGTGAAAGGTGAGAAGCCACACCAGGAGGCGCCTGGAAATGGCTGAGAGGCCAGCTTCCGGACAGATCTGCAGGAGGCAGGACTCCTGTATTAACCTTCACCTGGTTACCTGGGCTTCGCATATAAACTCTGGCTGCCCAACCATAGGACGTGTCTGGCTCCAGGGGACCCTCAAAGGCCAGAAGCGTGACTCCTGTCGCCACACCAGCCCCCATTTACCAGAGGCCCCAGGAAGCCAACACAACCCAACAGACTAGGAGAAAGAAACAGGCTTTACTGTATGATCTGCCTAACCCCTCAAATCTCCACCCTAAAATTAACAATGGGCTCTTTCAATATACATCTGTTTAATAACCTGCAACATAGGTTTTAACCAAAAAAGTAACCAAAGTGTATCAAGACATGGAACTCATGGAATTGGAACTCCTAATTCCAGGAGAAAAACAGGAAGTTTAGGAAGTTTATAAAAAGTATACAAGGCATGTATACCTTTTACATGTATAAGCATGTAACAGTGAAGAGAGGGGTGTGAGATAATAGGAAACAGGGATGAGCAGACTAAGTGAAGTCACAGACAGACAAAGACAAATGTCATATGATGTCACTTATATGTAGAACCTAAAAAATAATACAAATGAACTTATTTACAAAACAGAAAGAGACCCACAGAAAACAAACGTATGGTTACCAAAGGGGAAAGTGGGGGCAGGGATAAATGAGGAGTTTTTGATTAACAGATACACACTACTATAAATAAAACAGGTAAACAACAAGGGCCTACAGTACAGCACAGGGAACTATGTTCAATATCTTATAATAAGCTATGATGGAAAAGAAGCTGAAAAAGAATATATATATTTGTATAAATGAATCACTTTGCTGTATACTGAAACTAACACAACACTGTAAATCAACTATACTAAAATTCAAAAGAAAAAAAAAAGAACAAGCAGGCCGGCAGCAGAAGTGGTGAGCGCACAGACTGTGCAGCCTGAGAAATCCGGTTCCAGTGCCAACTCTGCCACTCATCAGCCAGGGCACCTTTTATAAATAAATCTCTTAACCTTTCTGTCTTGTCACCTGTTAAGAGGGCGCGGCCACTGTTCCTCCCACCCAGGATTACTGTGAGGACTAAATAAGAATGTACAAAAGATGTTCAGCAGTGAACTTAGTGCACAGTTAACTGCTGCTGCAAAAACAGTTATAGTGGTAACACGTGCTCTGCAGTGCTCCCACCTCATTTCATCCCAAAGTTAGGTGGTTTACTCCAAAGTGTCTCTCACCCAAAACACACTGAAAACTAGAACCCTCCAGGCTCCCACAGCATTTGTTTATATCTTCATCAGAGCATCTGTCATATATTCTTCATTGAAATTTTTCAATTCATCAACCCCCCCTACACTGTGAGCTTCTTGAAAACAGGGCCCGTATTTTAAAATTCTTCATAGCCTCGGCATCAAGCAAATGCCCCAACACAAAGAAGATAATGAAAATGGGATGAACAGATGGATAGATGATGGACAGCCGGGAAATACTTTAGAAGGCAAGAAAGACAAAGGAGTAGAGTATTTTTTCAAGCCTGAGTAACTGGGGTGATAAGTAAATGGGGATAAAAGTTTTAAAAACAAAGGGGGGGAGGAGGAGTCTGGAGAGGAGAGCAGAAGGGAGAGAGGCAGAAGGCCCCCTTCCCATGCTGAATTTGAGATGATGGACTACCCAGGGGCAGCTGAAAATGCAAGAATACAGCTGAAAATCAAAACACTCTCTTAATTTCAATCATTAGGGCTGTTGGAAAAAGTATTTCAGGGAAGCGGAGATCATAAGAGAAAGTAACTTAAGCTCAAAAGGTTGCAAACACATGCAGTCCGGCAGCTGCTGTGTGTAAAAGCCTCAACAGACAAAATGAAATACGAGCCCCATCCTACATGGGGTTCACAGCACATGGTCTATGAAAACCTTAATCCAAGACTGGTTCAGAGTAGTTTTCAAAAAAGAGTCTATACACAGTCTTAAGTGTCCCCAAATTTAAAACAAAAGCCTCTCCATTCTGCATTGCCTTCTAGCTGCTGCCCCCTCTCTGTTCATTTCATCTAGTTTCTTAAAAGAGTTCTATATATACATATATAGAACTGCACAGTCTCCTTTTCGGGCTGCTTCCTCTGCCCAGCCCTTCAACGGTGGCACGCCCAAGATGACGTCCCTGGACCTCTTCTCAGTCAGCATGTCACATCACCCCTTCCCTGCTTCCACTCCCACTCGTGTGCTGGTAATTCCCTGAGCTCCAGTTCCTAATCCAGCCGCCTAAACAGACCTCCCCCCGTGGAGGGCCCGTACGAGCCTCACGACTCCACTCAGTGTGTCCTCACCTGAGCTCCTGCGTTCAACTCTGCACACTCAGGCTAGACACTCTCTAAGTGGTCGGTCTCCCCGAGACTCAACCTGTTTCCTTATCGTCCTTCAAAGCTCTGTCCCTCCCAAACTCTGGCAACCAAATCCTATCAATTTCAGGTCCTTACTCAGTCTCGTGCTTGTTCCCCCCTTCCTCCCACCCCTACTGCCTTAACTCAGGCCCCATCCTCTACCCCGCCCGGATGCCTGCAACAGCTCCCAAAGGGGCTCCACGCTGCCCAGCTGCACCACACCAGACAGGGGAATCTTTCCAATATGCAAAATAATCACCTCGAAACAGGCCAGCCCAACCCCTCATGGCTCCTCGTGGCACAGAGAAGAAAGTCCTGGGTCCCACGCAGGAGCCCTCAGGACCCTCCCCGCCCTCCCCCCGGGCACACAGAACCATCTGCAGCTCCCCGCAGGAGCCGGTTACTCCATTCGCCTGGCCTCTGCTCAGTCTCTCTGCCTGAAATGTATTTCTTTGCCATATCCACCTAGCTAGCACCAACTCAACTCAAAATCCAGCCCATGTGTCAGCTCTTCCGTGAACTGTCCTCTGCCCAATCCGGTCCCACCCCGACCCCAGGTAGAACTGCTCTCCTCTGTGTGCCTGAGTTTTCCTGTACACCTGTCACATCCACTCTAATACTCTCCCTCACAGCCTTCTTCCACGTCTGTCTCCTCCTTCTCAGCTCGAAGCATCTGTGACAGTAGGGGCTGCGTGGTGTGGTCACTAGTGCTTGTTGACTGAATAAGCCTTTATAAATTGTTCACAGAAACCAAGCCTGTTTCAGGACTACTGAAGGGGAAAGTTTTTTAATAGCATTAAACCAATTCCATCATTCATACCCAACTTTAATAATTACAATATAGGCTGCAGGGGCTTCCCTGGTGGCGCAGTGGTTAAGAATCTGCCTGCCAATGCAGGAGGCACGGGTTCGAGCCCTGGTCCGGGAAGATCCCACATGCTGCAGAGCAACTAAGCCCATGTGCCACAAGTACTGAGCCTGCGCTCAGAGCCCACGATCCACAACAACTGAGCCCGCGTGCCACAACTACTGAAGCCCACGCACCTAGGGCCCGTGCTCCGCAACAAGAGAAGCCACTGCAATGAGAAGCCTGCACACCGCAACAAAGAGTAGCCCCCGCTCACCACAACTAGAGAAAGCCTGCGTGCAGCAACAAAGACCCAAGACAGCCAAAAATAAATACATAAATTTATTTTTTTTAAAAAAACAATATAGACTGCAACAATGCCAGATAAAGGCATGCTTTTGAAATAGAAATGTCCTTTTTATTTTGGGCCATGCCATGCCACACGGCTTGTGGGATCTTAGTTTCCCAACCAGGGATGGAACCCAGGCCCCCAGCAGTGAGAGTGCAGAGTCCTAACTACTCGACTGCCAGGGAATTCCCATAGAAATCTTCTTGAAGACTCAAAAAAAAAAAATAGTGGAAGACACAGAAAGCACTAGGCTAAGGAAGGTGACATCCTGACCCTCTCTAAAGCAGCCAGGCCTCACAGGAAGCAGCTCACAGCCATCTCACCACCACAAAAGCAGAAAGACGCAGCATCGCAGCATCTTGCATAATGAAGAATAACAAAAATCCCCTACACAGCCTTCACCCTATATTACATTTTTTTAGTCCATGGGAAGAGAGAAGGAAAACAACATTACCAGCAGTTTCAAAGCATGTGGGATTCACTTCTTGAAAATTTCTAAATAATTTCCCACCTCCTCCAGACCTCTATTATTGCAACTGAAACTGAGTGACAATAATTAGAGAGACAGTCAAGAGGCAGTGTGGCAATGGAGCAGACGGACAGGTTCGGGCAAAGTGCTTTTCTTTCAGAGCCCCCTGTCCACAACTTTTGTCTTGGAGGGTGAGCAGGAAAGGGGTGAAGAGGGCTACAGGAGTGGAGACTCCACCAGCCACACGGCTCTCAGGCTCAAGCTTTCCGTCCTCTGCCTCATGTCTCTCTCATTCACACACACACACACACACACGTCCCCACCCTCCTCCACCACCAAGTAACCTCTATGTTTGCTCTCACATTGGAATAAGAAGGCGCTCTCCTTCTAGTTCTTACTGGAGAACTACCTAATCTTAAAGGCATGAAATACATAAGAAAAAACTCTATTTGGCAAGATGGTTTTTGACTAACACCCAGGACATTCAGAAAGGGGCAGGCTGGTATGAACGCTAAGATTCCACAGACTGAACCCAAACCAATAAAAGCCACTTAACTCGCAATTTCTCCCCTAAAGGAAACATTCTGTATCTGGCCAGAAGACAATATATGGGTTGAGAGATCTTCAATCTTTAAGACAAAAACTAAGGAAAGGTAAATAAGTAACTCTACAAATGGTCAAAATCTGACCCAAATCCCAATCAGAACAAATATATATTTTCCCCACGCTTAAAATATCAGAGTGAGAAAAATGTATATCAGCTGATTTAACAGAGGCCTTAAAGAAGGAGTTAATCTCAGGTAAATAAATAAAGAAACCATCATCTCATGTGAATAGCCAGGTCATAATACACAAATATGCAAAAGAAATTTTTTTAACCTAGCCAGTAATTAACAGATATAATGAGGTGCTATTTGTAACCATTAAATTAGTTGAAAAAAAAAAGCTTTCATATGCTAATCCTCACCGGTGGCACATTTGCAGTGATACTGGAACACATACCCCCATACGTGGCTAAGAACAGGGTAGACTGATACAGCCCTTTTGGAAAGCAAATTGGCACCACGCATCAAGAATTCTCAAAATCGGGCTTCCCTGGTGGCGCAGTGGTTGAGAGTCCGCCTGCCGATGCAGGGGACGCGGGTTCGTGCCCCGGTCCGGGAAGATCCCACATGCCGCGGAGCGGCTGGGCCCGTGAGCCATGGCCGCTGAGCCTGCGCGTCCGGAGCCTGTGCTCCGCAACGGGAGAGGCCACAGCGGTGAGAGGCCCGCGTACCGCAAAAAAAAAAAAAGAATTCTCAAAATGTTTATATCCTCTGACATATTAATGTCACCCCTGGAAATCTACCCTAAAGACCACAAAATGTATAATTATGGTAACCTTATGTTCCAGATTTTCTAAGAAAGCCCTGACGTCATGTAATTGTATTCTTTTCAATTAACGCAAATCACTAAGAGTGGAACTACCCTGGAAACAATGAAAGTCATCAATATCATAGAAAAATGAAGAAAACTGGTTTGGCACAGGGTCAATCAGCAAAGTGTTCTAGTTTCTGTTTGGGATGGAGGGTTGAAGACAAAAATTCAAGCTCAATGAATGTTAACTTTTGCCACATGGAACCTGGTTCAATCTGTTATTCCTTCAACAGTTGCTGAGCTGCTTCTATTGGGTACCGGGCCCCAGGCTTGTTCTGGAGGCACAAAGACGAACAGCAAATCTCTCTAGACGCCACGGGCTCCCATGCACCATCCTGCGGCAGCACCCATGCGTGTCACTGCCCACACCCCACTTTAATCTTCTGAGGACGGCTGGTGTGCCTGGTTAAGATCAACATCTCCACTCTCTCAAGAGGCTTATTTCTTAAAGACCTCTTCTCCCTCGTGCTGCAGGATAGGGATCAGCCTGAAGCTAATAAAAGCCGAGAGGAGTTAAGATCTGTGTTTGAGAAGTAAAAGCCTTGAACGGCCCGCTGAGTTTAACGATCTTAAGAACCCATGCTCAGAAATTTCATTATTTTGTCAGTCATCACCACTAACATTTCCGATGTTACTACTAGATGGACCCCGCCCATCTCTACCTCGCGACCTGTCCTAAGAGAGAGGCAGGCAAACACACAGGCAACCTCTGGAGCAGCAATTCCCAGAGTCAGAGTCTCTGAGAACCGGATTAAAGCTAAAGACTCTCCAAAAATGCACATTCACAGAAACTCTCACATAGAATCTCAGAGGGGCCTGAAAGCCCATTAAGGGGCAGGTTGCAGGTTAAAAATGTCTGCTCAAGTTCAGAGGTCACAAAGAGGAACAGAGTCACTGAGTCTTTTCTTGGGCAGGGAACCCTATGAAGGCAAAAATACCTCTTCCTTTTGCAAATGAGAATTGTGACATCCAGGAAGTACAGTCATCTAATAAGAAGGTAAAATGACCGGAAAAAAACACCTCCCAATTATTTCACAGTGTTTAGAGAGAAGCTGCCGGGGGATAAAGACCAGCCAGCCACAAGCATTATGAACATCTTTCTTAAAGTGTCAATTAAGCATTCAGAAAACCCCTAATTCCACTTTTTTCCAAAAAACAAAATAAGCTTTGAAAGGACTTTTGTTTATCCTTCCCACCCCCCCACCCCACATAGGTCTTCAGAGTACAGTTTATCATACCACATGTGTAGTCTGAACCACGCTGCGCTGGTCTAGTGAGTTAAGACCCTCCGAATAAACAATTCAGGATCACGGGGAGTATACAGGAGAGAGGGCTGACAAACTCAGTGGTGTGGTCTCTGGGTCCGTAAAGGACACCAAAGAGTATGCAGTCAAGAAAGGCCTTCTGGGGCTTCCCTGGTGGCGCAGTGGTTGGGAGTCCGCCTGCTGATGCAGGGGACGCAGGTTCGTGCCCCGGTCTGGGAGGATCCCGCATGTCGCAGAGCGGCTGGGCCCATGGGCCATGGCCGTTGAGCCTGCGCGTCCGGAGCCTGTGCTCCGCAAACGGGAGAGGCCACAACAGTGAGAGGCCCGCGTACCGCAAAAAAAAAAAAAAAAAAAGAAAGGCCTTCTGGTGAGTTTTCGAAATTCTCTTTCACTGAACAGAGAAACTCTAAGACTAATTCTCTTTCTTTAGCTTATTATAAATGAGCTATGTTTCAAAGGTTTTTTATACGAAGGTGGTAGCTTGGAAATCATAACCCATTTCCCCAAAGATACAATGTTAAAAACAGTACTAGTGTCCCAGGCTGACTCGTGAACCACCAGTGGAGGTTCTGAGGGAACCCCTGGACCTGGCATTCTATGTGCTTTATGAGTCCATAGCACGCACTTCCTTTTGAAATGTGGAATCTGAATAGTTGTCTTATCTTTTGAGGTAAATTCTCTGTAAAACCTAGGAGAGAAATGGACAGTTCTGGAGACTAAGGCAAACCCTTAAAGAACTGGTAGCCTTATTCTTCAAATGATCATCTTGAGCTATTAGGTACTTTTTGTGTGGTAAACCCTATGGGTGGGGAAATCTTCTTTAAGTCAACATTTCTGGCTCCTCCAAAATACAAAGAACATGATTTTTTTTTAATTGCATAAAGAGAAAGAAAGGAAGAACTTCTTCCTCATCTTTATGAGTGGTCAGCAGAATAACGGAGCCCAGAGATGTCCCTGTCCCAATCCCAGAACCTGCGAACATGTTACCCCTACATATGGCAAAAGGGGGATTACCACTGCAGAATCAAGGTTGCTGATCCTCATCCATATCCAGGTGGGTCCAATGGAACCACACGGTCCTAATTAGAAGAGGCAGAGGTCAGAGAGAAATGAGAAGATGCTACCTGCTGGCTTTGAAGATGGAAGGTGGCCACCAGCCAAGGAATGTGGGCAGCCTTCAGAAGCTGGAAAAGGTAAGGAAACGGACGTTCCCCTTAGGACCTCCAGAAAGGAACACTGACCAGTAAACACCTTGATTTTAGCTCAGTGAGAGCAAATCTGGACTTCTGACCTCCAGAACTATAAGATAATAAATGTATGTTCTTTTAAGCCACCAAGTTTGCACTAACCTGTCACAGCCACCACAGGAAACAAATATCCCCTGCTTCCATTCACCCCGTCCAAGCACAAATTCATGCCACTGGTGGCAAAGCAGTCACTGTGTTAAAAGCAACCAGACCAACAGCTTCCTGCCTCGCCCGGTGGGTAAGAACACCAGAAGAGGGCACAAAGAAAGCCTGGCAGAACACTGGGATCTGCAAGAGATTAAACAGCAAGAGAAGGCACAGCGGCAGGCAAAGCTGGTGAAGGCTTCTCCCGGGTGGGCAGAAAGACAGAAGCCTGGAGGAGCCAGAAAATCCTTCGGGACCAGCCAGGAGGTGATTTGTTTTCAATCACAGAAGAAAAGCACACACTACTTTTACTTGGAAGGTAACAAGGGGACATCTGATGGGTACCCATCCCTCACATGCTCTGGACTTCAGGCCACAAGTGGTGGCCCTTCCCCTGTCTGCCACTCAGGGTTGTGGGTCATTAACCCACCTTTTCTGCGGTCAGTGGTTCCTCAATGACTTACTCATAAATAACAGAAAACCATAACAACATGCTTCACCTGTCTGCTTTTAACATACTCCATGACAAAGCTTGTTCGCTCAGAACTTAAGAAACAAACACCACCTATGTCAATTAGTCAATAAAGCAGGATTCGGTTCCCTTTAGCCACACAAGCATTTTTAACTGTGCTCTCTGTACTCTGCTACCAAACCACAAAAGTTCACCACTTGTTCTATCTGCCATTCTTTCATCTCTCAGGAATAAAACGTTAAATTAACTAAAGCATTTCACAGGACCTTCTAAAACCCCGGCGATCTGAAGCTATTTGAGGGAGGAATGCCCTGCCGATGGCCAACAGTTCCCAGGATAAGGTTAGCTGGTGGAGGATTTGGAAACTGGTAGTTTTGTCAAGTTTTCCCTGTTTGTGTGATGCGATGACTATGCCGCGTCTCTGTGCACAGATGAGAAAGCAAACTTGCGTTTCTCCACGTCCCTCGGGCTTCACCCGCAGGCGTTTTGGACCAGCAGCCCGTTCACACGGAACGGCGGGCAGCGATCGTCAACCCGGGCCTTGGAGTGGACGTTGGCCGAGGTCCTGGTCCCGATGGCACCCCCTGGTCGCAGCCTGTCCACTTCGGGTTCGCTGCCTGTGTTTTCTCATTTTCGTTTCTGAACAAAGACATGGACCCGGGCACACAACTTGCCAACACCTAAGGGGCCGGAAACTACGGAGAATGCCCGGGGGGAACTTAGGCATTCGCGGGGGCCCGCGGCGGGGCTGTGGGGCGACCGGGCCTGCGCTGGACAGAGGCCCGCGACCCCCTCCCGAGACCCTGGCCCCGAATTCGCGGCCCCGAGACCCTCTCTTCGCGAAACCCGCCCGAGACCCCGGCCTCGAGACCCTCGCGCCGGAGACCCCCGCCCCGGAGCCCCAGGCCCTGAGACCCCAGTCCTACGAACCCGGCCCCAGAGACCCGAGCCCGGCGACCCCGGCGCCGACCGCGGAGGCATGGGCACTCCGACGCCGGCCTCTCAGCGCCCCTCAGCCTTCAGCCTCAGGGCCCCGGGTGACCCCTGCCCTGCGGAGGTCCCCGCCCGGCCCGGCCGCCCTAGGCTCGCGTCCGGCACCACAGTCCCCGGGAAACGCGAGCCGCCAGAGGCGCGGCAGGACGCCGGGCCGGAGAAGGGAGGAAGCGAGGGAGAGGGCGTCCGCCGGCCGGGCCGCGAGCCGTACTGACCGTAGCTGTCGTCCTCGTCCATGGTGCCGGCGCCGCGTTTCGCGCCGGGTTCGCCGCTCGCCCCTGGACCCTTAGCTCCTGGCCCTGCTCGCCCAGCGCGTCTCGGAGCCCCGCCCCCGGCTCCGCGCCCGCCACCCGCCCCTTGCCTCCCGCGGGGCGCCCCGCCCGCCGCCTGCGCGCCCCGCCCGCCGCCTGCGCGCGCGCACACACACACCCCAGCACGCGGCTGCCTCCTGGCCCGCGCCTGCGCACGCGCCCGGCCAGGCCCGCGGCCCCGCCCTCGCCGCCCGCGCGCCCACCCTTCGGGCTGCGTCCTGTAGCCTGCCCGCGCCTGCGTACGCGCTCCCGCTCAGGCCCCGCCCCTCCGACTGGCCCCTCGACCCGAGGCCCCGCCTCATACCACGCCCAAGCCCGAGGCCCCGCCCCGGCCGCCTACAGGGGCGCATCGGGTTTCGGATTTTTCAAGGGCGGCAGAGGTGTAGGGTACAGCACGGAGTCTGGCTGCCCACAAAAGCCCAAGGTCGTGTCCGGCCACTGAAGGGCAGGGTGGTCCTCGCTGACGTCAACCTCGCAGGTCCGGCCCTCCCCAGACTGCCAGAGACGGTCGGTCCTTGGTCAGAGACCAGAGCATTTGAATTCATTATTTTTGAGGTCTGAACCTTAGCACCGTGAATGTCATGAGCTCACTGCCTTTATACTTCCTTTTATTTGTCCTCTGAATTTACCCAGATCAAATTTCAAAGAGAGGCACCTCATCTCCCAGCATTTCAGGATTTGGGTGACCTTGATTCCTGGGGCTCTTAAATTTACACGTTTCTAGACTCTGCCTTACATGTTTTATTTCTCTGCCCTGGGCGGACCAAGCCCCTCCCACTGGTAAACTGAGCTGCCCTTCGGGGAGCATGAGCAATAGCTCTTCACCGGGAGGTGGGCACCTCTCCAATTTTTAATTTAGAAAAATCAAGGAAAATGCCACTTTTTCTAGCCACTTCTGGATGCATACACTCTTTCTTGGTTTGGTGCTACCCCTAAAAATTATAAGTGCCTCAGTTGGAAGGAATCCCAGGATCACACATCACACAGGGATGGTCCAAGACCCCCCTGGGGGGTCATAACCCTGGACACCTAGCCAACGTGCTGTACCCAGGGGCTGCTGGAGAAGAGCTCAGCCCAAGGACCTGGCAATGTCCCTGGCAATGTCTCCATCAGGGGGAGTTGTGACCCTCCTCAGCAGCCTGTTGGGTGAGCCCTAAAATATGTCTCCCAAGAGACAACAAAGAAAAGTAATTTCCCCTCATGGAAAAGGAATAAATGAATGATGAAACTCTAGGCTTTCTTTCCAGATCTGCTTCCTATTAGCCTTGTGACCTGGGCAAACAGCTCAGTGCCCTGGACCTGTTTCCCACCCACACAATGGAGCCTCTGCCTATAAAATCCAGGCTTCTACCCAATATTGATCTCTGAAGTGACAGATCTGTCGTTGTCTTCCTCTTGACCTCTGCACATGGATGGATGGATGGATGGATTTCAACATATCACCCTAAGGGATCCTAATCTTTACATTCCATCAGGGTGCAGCTCTGGCCCACCCTTCTGGTGGCTAAGAATATTGTACATTCACAAACAAACATCCCTCTTACTCCGCTGAGCTGTCTGACCCAGCCTTTGGTGGAGAAGCTTGATGTCTCCGGAAAGTCTAAGAAGATGGTCTCCATTTCCTTAGGCAGGTGTTTCTTTCGAACAGTTCCAGGAATTAGACACTTCTCCTGTATAGATTGTTATCTTACTCCTAAAAGGTTGATTCTGGTGGACCTAGCCGTTTAATCTTCACTGATTTCACCTAACTCTTGCTCAATGACCAAAACTTGGGAAGAAAAGCAATTGAGGCCACAGGTTAATTCTCACTATGATCTGAACTCCCAAACCCAGTACCTTTGGATGGGAAGGAATACGGGTGTGAATGCTAATCACTTCAATTAGCCTGGTACTTAACTGTTTACAAATTCCCCTAACTTACATTATTTCATTACAGCAGTGTTTTCCAATGGCAGGCCCTGACTCTGAATGGATGAGAAACCAATCACCATTGGATGAAAGGAAGATAGAATAAGATA